>NW_013541845.1:0-433 GCF_000499545.2 Eimeria tenella
GCAGCAGCAGCAGCTGCTGCTGCTGCTACTGCTGCATTTCTCACTGAAAAAGCAGCAAATTAGTTTCTTTTTGTTAAAGGCTTATTTGCAGTTAAAGTGTCTAAGCCAAAAGGCGCCACAGCGGGCGCCTGCCGCCGCCCAGCCAGCACCGAGCCAACAGCAGCAAAGAGCCCAAACCCTAAACCCCAAACCCTGAACCCTAAACCCTAAACCCTAAACCCTAAACCCTAAACCCTAAACGCTAGGCCCCAAACCCTTGAGCTAGGGCCCTAACTTTGAAATAAATCAAATCAAAATGAGAAAAACTGATGGCAGAGAGACAACCGAGGGACCGCCCTGCACAAGTTTCTCAGTCCCCTCCCACAAGCCAGCAGCAGCAGCAGCAGCAGCAGCAGTAATAGCAGCAGCAGCAGCAGCTGCGGCGGCCGCAGCA
>NW_013541845.1:598-732 GCF_000499545.2 Eimeria tenella
GAGCCCAAGGTGGCTCAGCAGCTGCTGCGGCAAAGCAATGGGCCTTCGCCTAGCTCGGGCGGCCAAGCCTAGCAGAAGATACAGCAGCAAAATGGCAGCTCGAGGGCTGTTGCCGCTGCTGCTGCTTGCTGCTG
>NW_013541845.1:832-1032 GCF_000499545.2 Eimeria tenella
CGAGACAGAATAAATTTGAATAGAAAGACCATTTAACACCATTGAAGAATATAAACCACAGGGACAGAAGTTAAATACTTTTAAAAAAGAATAAAGAATTAAAATAATATATAAAACGCCAAAAGATAGCCTTTGTATGGAAGCAGCAAAGTCCTTGTGTAGCCTCTGAGGGGCTTCTTCCTCTGCGTGAGCTGGCCGCG
>NW_013541845.1:1132-1496 GCF_000499545.2 Eimeria tenella
GCGTAGAGAGGCACTTGCGCTGTGAAGAGAACTTCTTCGTGCTGCAGTCCCTGGACGAGCAGCAGCAAGTTGCGAGTAGCAGCAAGGGCCTCGCTGCTGCAGCTTGCTGCGGGGGCCCTGGGGGCTGCGCCCACCCAAATGCCCTGGGCCACAAAAGCAGCAGCAGCAAACTCAAAAGTACCCTCCAGGCTGCTCAGCAGCACGAGGGTCTCCAGGGGCCTCGGGGGCCCCCGCAGGTTCAGCAGCAAAGACTGCGAAGCAGCAGAGGGCCCCAGGGCCTCCGCCAGCGGGCCCGTCAGCGGCAGCGGCCTCGCCGCGTCCCCCGCTGCTGCTGCTGCTGCTGCTGCTGCTGCTGCTGGGGTGC
>NW_013541846.1:0-229 GCF_000499545.2 Eimeria tenella
GCAGCAAGCCAAGCCTCGCTCACAGCAGACACAGGCGAAGTGCAGCAGGTGGAAGCCACGAAAGAGCCGAGAGAAAGTCTACAGCTCTTCTCCGTCCCGGTGTTTCCTGCGGGCTATCAAGTGTCTGTACACCTGAATGCCCCTCAGCAGCAGCAGCAGCAGCAGCAGGGGCACCAGCAGACGCTGCGTGCTCTGCTGCAGCTGCTGCTGCTGCTGGAGCAGCCACGGC
>NW_013541846.1:329-473 GCF_000499545.2 Eimeria tenella
CGGGCCATACTGGCAGACAAGCTCATAGAACAAAGTCCGCAGCAGCAAACATGCATGCAGCCCCATGGAAGGTTCCTCTGCTGCTGCACTTGCTGCAGCTGCTGCAGCTGCTGTTTCTGCTGCTTCTGCGCTGTCCTCGCTCTG
>NW_013541846.1:573-1531 GCF_000499545.2 Eimeria tenella
CACCAGCGCTAAAGACAAGAAAGCAACTACAGATTCCAGCAGCGAAGGCGACTCCTATGGGCAGCAGCAGCAGCAGCAGCAGCAGGGGCAGCAGCCGCTAGAATAAACAGTAATGCACAGTAGCAGCAGCAGCTGCAGCTGCAGTTCTCTGAAAAAGGAGCTACCCCAAACCCTAAAAGCGTAACAAAACCCCTCAAACCCTTGGCTCCAAGCACTAAACCCTAAACCCTGATCCTGAACCCTAACCCTAAACCCTGGCGTTTAGTCTCAACACCGACAATCTGGTGCCTTTTTTGTCTGTTCACAAAGCTGCGGTTACGTCCTCTGTGCGTGTTGCTGCTGCTGCTGCTGCTGCTGCTGCAGCTGCTACTCCTGCCTACCTGCATGCGCTGCAGCAGAACCTCCATAGTTAACGGAGGGTCTAGCAGCTGGCGCTGCAGCGGCGCCGGCAGAAGGCCCCCCCAGGCGTCTGCTGCGTCGACACAACCCCAGCCTTGCTGCTGCTGCTGCTGCTGCTGCTGCTGCTGCTGCTCCGCTGCTGCTGCACGTCGCGAATTGCACACCGCAATAAGCAGCAGCGTCGGCGCATCTTCTAAGGACGCCGCGAGGGCTGCCGTGAGCGGGGTTGGAGATACTGCAACAGAAGCAGCAGCAGCAGCAGCAGCAGCAGCAGCACCAACGTCGCGTCCACCTAATTTGCGCCTGCAGCACCTTCTCAGCGCTTTGTGTCTTCTGCTGCAGCTGCCTCTCAGTCTTTCGCGCATGCAGTGCGCATGCATGCTGTTTGGGGTGTATGCACAGCGCAGCCACCCCACACCCCACAAACTCACCAGACACCTTGGGGCCCCCGCAGCACCTGACTGCTGCTGCTGTGTCTTCTACAATTCGGGCTCTGCAGAGGACTCTGGCTTGGGTGTCCTGCTGCAGCAGCAGCAGCCGCTGCATGGCTTTTTGCTGC
>NW_013541847.1:0-687 GCF_000499545.2 Eimeria tenella
TGCTGCTGCTTCCTCCTCAGAGTCTTCTGCTGCTGCTGCCGTGTCGTCAGAGTCTTCTGCTGCTGCTGCTTCTTCTCTCGACTCTCTTGCTGCTGCTGCGCGGCCCCTGGACTCTGCTGCTGCTTCCGAAACATCCTCGTCGCGCGAGTCTGCTTCTGCTGCTGCTTCCTCTCGGCCTCCTGCTGCTGCTGCTGCTTCTTCTCCAGAGTCTGCTGCTGCCGCTTTCTCTTCTTCAGCTTCGTCTTCACGCCGAGACCGTGAGCGGCCAAGTCTCTCGCTGTCTTCTGCTGCTGCTGCTTCCTCAGATTCTGCTGCTGCTGCTTCCTCGTCGTCTGCTGCTGCTGCTTCCTCGTCGTCTGCTGCTGCTTCCTCGTCGTCTGCTGCTGCTTCGTCGTCGTCTGCTGCTGCTGCTTCCTCGTCGTGTGCTGCTGCTGCTTCCTCCGAGTCTGCATGTTCTGCTTCCTCGTCGTCTGCTGCTGCTGCTTCCTCGTCGTCTGCTGCTGCTGCTTCCTCTGAGTCTGCTGCTGCTGCTTCTGCTGCTTGCTGCGCCTCCTCAGCCACTTGCTTCAGCTTCGAGGCTTCCTCTTTGGCTCTCTGTGCTGCTCTGAGGAGCCCTGCTGCTCTGCTGCTGCCGCTGCTGCTGCTGCTGCTGCTGCTGCGTCTGCTGCTGCGTCTGCCGCTGCGTCT
>NW_013541847.1:734-1082 GCF_000499545.2 Eimeria tenella
CGCTCCCCGTCTCTTTCAAACTCTTCTCTTTCTTCTTCGCGGCCTCTTCTGTCTTCTTCAACTTCATTTTCTCTTTCCAAACTTTTTCTATTTTCTCTTCTGTCTCCATCAACTTCTTCTATTTCTTCATCTTCAATTTCACTTCCATTTTCAATTTCATTTTCATTTTCATTTCCATTTTCAATTTCATTTTCGTTTTCTATTTCATTTTCATTTCTGTTTCCATTTGCAATTTCTTCAATTTCGTTTTCTTCATTTTCGTCTTCTATTTCCGAATCTCGAGAAAAGTCATAAGGCCGCGACGCTTCGCTGCTGCTGCTGCTGCTGCTGCTGCTGCTGCTGCGGCTA
>NW_013541847.1:1136-1612 GCF_000499545.2 Eimeria tenella
GCGGGGCGCGCTCTCGAAAACCCCGCTTTCTTCCTGCGGGGGCCCCTGCGGCCCGCTGGGGGCCCCCAAGGGCCTCCTGGGGGGCCCCAAGGGCCTCCTGGGGGGCCCCCCGGGGGGCCCCCAAGAACCCGAAGACCCTCCAGACTCTATATCGCCAAAGTTGTCTTCAGAAGCTTCTTCATCTTCTGCAGCACTGCTGCTGATGGATTCCGAGTCTTCGAAGGAGGGGCGGGGCCCCTGGGGGGCCCCCTCGAGGGGCCCCTCGGGGGGCCCCTCAGGGCGCCCCTGAGGGGGCCCCTGGGGCCTCCTGCTGGGGCCGTAGGGAATGGGGCGGGGCGGCTGCTGGGGGGCCCCCTCAGCAGCAGGAGAGTCTGGGGAGGCGTTGACGGAAGAGAAGCGGCCTCTGGAGAAGCTGCTGCTGCTGCTGCTGTCGCTGCTGCTGCTGCTGCTGCTGCTGTCGATGTCGCCGCTGCTCG
>NW_013541847.1:1671-1796 GCF_000499545.2 Eimeria tenella
AGATTGTTTTTAGAATGCAGAAGCTCAGATTTGTGTCTTTTGAAGTCTATAAATGCAATAATGACGCAACTGGAGTTAATTGCAGAAACAGCCAAGTGGCCAGGTGTACGTACACCCCAGCTCCT
>NW_013541848.1:0-808 GCF_000499545.2 Eimeria tenella
CGGGGGCCCCCCGGGGGCCCCCCGGGGGGTCCCCGGGGGGTCCCCGGGGGGTTCCCAAGAGCACCAAAAGGCTCCTAGGCGCCCCTAGGGGCCCCCTGGGGCCCTCGGGTACCCTAGCAGACCTTAAAGGGCCCTTGGGGGCCCCCATGGCCCCCCACATTTCTTAAAAGGCCAGCAGCAGCAGACGCAGCAGCAGCAGCAACAGCAGCAGCAGCAACAGTAACAGCAGCAGCAGCGACTGTAGTGGAAGTCCAAAAGGCAGCAATTTCTAAGATAGAAGCAACAGCAGCAACAGCAGCAGCAGCAGCAGCAAAACGCATTTGTGTCTTTGCGTGGATAACATGCACTGCATCCCTGGGTTTAGGGTTTAGGGTTTAGGGTTTAGGGTTTAGGGTTTAGGGTTTAGGGTTTAGCCTTTGGGGTTTAGGGTTTTGTCTGTGTTCCCAATTGTTTGTTTTCAGAAGCAGCAGATGAAATGGCCCTGGTGCCTGTCTCCTCTGCTGCAGCGCTTCCTGCAGCAGCAACAGCAGTAGCAGCAGTAACGGCAGCAGCAGCAGCAGCAGCAAGCGCCAAAGCAGCAGCAGCAGCAGCAGCTCGCGCTGCCAACAAATCCGTTTACTGCTGCTCCCGTTCCCCAGCCTTCTCCAACACAGCAGCAGCAGCAGCAGCAACACCAGCAACACCAGCCGCAGCAGCAGCAGCAGCAGCAAGGGGCCCCCCGCCTTGCTTGCTGGATTCTGCTGCTGTTGCTGCTGCTGCTGCTGGATTCTGGACTCCTCCTGTGTCTGCTGCAGCGGGGAAGCAGCAG
>NW_013541848.1:908-1133 GCF_000499545.2 Eimeria tenella
GGCCCCCCTGGCAGCAATGGGGGCCCCCTAGGGTCCCTGAGGGGCAGCAAAGAGGCATATTTGTTTTGTGTCTCTTTTAAATGTCCTCAAAGAAAAAGAAAACTGTAATTAAGTAAAAGAACAGCTGATGCTGTTTTCGGGGCCCCCAGCACACAATGGGGGCCCCACGGGGGCCCCCACGGGCTTGCTAAACCCCAAAGGGCCCCAAAAGGGGCCCCCAAAGGG
>NW_013541848.1:1233-1619 GCF_000499545.2 Eimeria tenella
GGGCCCCCACAGGGGTACTCGGAGGGGCCCCTCTGAGGGGGGCCCCTCTGAGAGGGGCTCCCCAAGAGGGGCCCCTCTGGGGCCCCCCAAAGGGTCTTTTAAGGTTTAGGGGCCCCTTATTGGTTCCACTTAGAACCTCTTTGGGGGGCCCATCCAGGGGCCCCTGAGAAAGTTACAGTGGGTTAGGGGCCCCCAATGGCGCCCCTTAGGGGCCCCCTACAGGATCTCTAGGGGGCCCCTCTACTTATGCTTGCTAGGGCCCCCCGGGGGCCCCCTGGGGGGTCCCTGCAAAGGCTCTCAAAGGGCCGTTTTATGGAATACCTGGGGGTCCCCCTGGGGGGCCCCCTGGGGGCCCCCCGGGGGCCCCCCCTGCAGCAGAGAAGGCC
>NW_013541848.1:1719-1956 GCF_000499545.2 Eimeria tenella
GCAGCAGGAGGAAGCGCAGCAGCAAAGAAGAAGACAAAAGGAGACAGAAGAGAAAGCAGTACCGGAGCCAGCGGCGCTGCAGCAGCAGCAGCAGCAGCAGCAGGAGGCGCTGGAGTCGCAGCTGGAGCAGCAGCTGGAGCAGCAGCTGGAGCAGCAGGTGCGGCAGCAGGTGCAGCAGCAGGCGCTGCAGCAGCAGCAGCTGCTGCTGCCGTCTGAAGAGCTGCAGCAGCAGCTGGG
>NW_013541848.1:2056-2278 GCF_000499545.2 Eimeria tenella
TGGAGCGCGAAATCGAGGCCGAGCTGCAGCAGCAAAGAGCAGCAGCAGCAGCAGCAAGAGCATGCACTCTTTGCGGCACTACAGAATATATGTCTCCAGAGACTCTCTTAAGAAGAGGGCAGCACTTTAGCAGCGACGCCTGGGCCTTCGGCATTCTCCTCTTCGAACTCGTCTTCTGGTGCTGCTGCTGCTGCTGCTGCTGCTGCTGCTGCTGCTGCTTCT
>NW_013541848.1:2378-2779 GCF_000499545.2 Eimeria tenella
TTATCTCTTTTCTTTTATTTCTTTTCCATCATTTCTTTTATTTCTTCTATGTTTTAAATTTCTTCTTTTATTTCGCTTTCATTTCTTTCCCATTATTTCCATTATTTCCATCTTTCTTTTATTTCTTTTATTTCCTTTATTTCCTTTATTTTATTTATTTTATTTATTTTATTTATTTTATTTCTTTTATTTCTTTTGTTTCTCTTATCTCTTTGACTATTTGATTTTCTTCTCTTACTTTCCTTCTCAGGCCTCGGGGTTATTTACAGAGACTTAAAACCAGAAAACATTTTAATCAACAGTGATGGTCATATTAAAATTGTGGATTTTGGATTTTCGAAACAAATTGAAAAACCCAAGCCTTTCGTTTTGGGGCCCCACACCCTCTTGGGGCCCCCCGG
>NW_013541848.1:2879-3498 GCF_000499545.2 Eimeria tenella
CCCCAAAGGGGTACTTGAGATCCCCTATGGGGATTCTATGGGGGCCCCCAGAGGGGCCCCCAGGCTTTGAACTTCAGCTTTTCATTTTTGGGTGTCTAGCCACATCTGAGGTGTATACGCAGCTTTTGGTCATTTCGCAGTCTTCTTGCTTTTCCTTCAGAAGCAAATATGCCATTAGGCGCAGCAGCAGCAGCAGCAGCAGCAGCAGCAGCACGAGCAACAGCAGCAGCAGCGGCAGCACTGCTGCAGCAGCACAACCAGCAGCAGCAGTACCAGCAGCAGTAGCAGTACTAGCTGCAACAATAGCAGCAGCAGCAGCAGCAGCAGCAGCAGCAAAAGCAACGGCCCTGTCTCATCTATCTTTTTCCATCTCTTTTGTTTTGTTTGTTTTCTTCTTTTCTTTTAAAACTAAACAGATTAACAAATGCATTTCTGTCTCAGAAAACCAACTTGGCAACCTGCGCAGCAGCAAGGGGCCCCCTGCTGCCCCGGGGGCCCCCCTGTGGGGCCCCTGGGGGCCCCCTACGGCCCCATAGAGGGCCCCCCAGGGGCCCCACAGGGGGCCCCCTAGGGGCCCCACAGGGGGCCCCCAAGGCCGAAGGAGCTGAGGGGGTTCCTT
>NW_013541848.1:3632-3895 GCF_000499545.2 Eimeria tenella
CTCTACAAAGGGGGGCCCCCCACTAGACCCTGCGCGAAGGTACTCCCGTCGCTTGGGGGCCCTTGGGGGCCTCGCACTTGGGGTCACTTGTTTAATAGTGAGGCCCCCGAGCTCTAGGGGCCCCCCGGGGGCCCCTTCGGGGGCCCCCCACCCCTCTCCCCAGACCCCAGCAGCCACCAAGGGGCCCCCAGGTGACCCGGGGGCCCTAGGGGCCCCGGGGGCCCCGGGGGCCCCCGGGGCCCCCTGGGGGCCCCTAGGGGGTT
>NW_013541848.1:3925-4077 GCF_000499545.2 Eimeria tenella
CGGTGGGGCGATACCCCCTGAAACTTCCACTGAGGAAAAATGCCCAAGGGGGGCCCCCTTTGGGTAGGAGACCCAAGAGATTTATGGGGCCCTTGGGGCCCCCGGGGCCCCGGGAGCCCCGGGGGCCCCGGGGGCTCCTGGGGCCCTGGGGG
>NW_013541848.1:4099-4592 GCF_000499545.2 Eimeria tenella
CCAGGGGTTCGTGGGGCTCCGGGGGCCCCTGGGGGCCCTCGGGACTTTGCCAACCCCAAGAGCTGCTGGGGGCCCCCTCTGCTTCGAAAGTACCCTCTTGAGGCTCCCTGCTGCTGCTGCAGGGGCCCCCATCATCGCTACGTTGCTTGAGGGGCCCCCTAGACCCAGAAGGCTCCTCTGAAGGAGCCTCGGGGGGCCCCTCAGGGGGCCTCCCGGGGGGCCCCCTGGGGGGCCCCTCAGGGGGGCCCCCAAGGGGGTCAGCCTGGAATAAAAGGGGCCCCAGACTTTCTTCATTTACTTGAGCAGCAACAGCTCTTATACGGCTAAGGGCCCACTCAGAGTACAGGGGGCCCCTATAGGGGGGCCCCAAGGGGCCCCCGGGGGGCCCCCAGGAGGCCCTCTTTTGGGTGTCATGCTGCTGCGCCTGCAGAGGAGGCTCTGCCTCTGCTGCTCCTGCCGCTGCTGCTGCTGCTGCTGCTGCCGCCGCCGCCGC
>NW_013541848.1:4637-4964 GCF_000499545.2 Eimeria tenella
TGAGTCTCCTGAGGCCCTCTACGGGGGCCCCTCTGTGGGGCTCCCCTCGGGGGGCCCCCCTCTGTCTCTGCTGGGGGCCCCTGTGGGTAGCTGGGGACTTCTTCTAAAGAGTTGGGGGGCCCCTGGGGGCCCCCCTGAAGTGCTGTGGCAACAATTTGGGGTCCTATATTTTCGCCTTGGCAGCACCTGCGGGGGCCCCTGGAGGGGCCCCCCAAGGAGGGGCCCCCCACAGAGGGTCCCCTCAACGGGGGGCCCCCTGCGCTGCTGCAGCTGCTGCTACGGGGGCCCCTCAGTGCTGCCGTGGCTAGCTGCCGCAGCGGCGGGGGT
>NW_013541848.1:5064-5252 GCF_000499545.2 Eimeria tenella
GCCTTTTTTATCTTCTTTGTTTTATTTTTTATTTTATTTTTGGTCTTTTTGTCTTCTTTTGGATCTAAAGGAATGCCATTTTGTCTCTTTTTGCTTTTCTCTCTTTTGTTGCTTTTGTCTCTTTAGAGCAGCAGCACCTTTGCGACAGCTGGCTGCATGACTTCTGACGCAGCAGCAGCAGCAGCAGC
>NW_013541848.1:6125-6493 GCF_000499545.2 Eimeria tenella
CTCTGGAGGGTACAGCTGAACCCTGTCTCCTTCTGGAGGCCCCCCTCTTCTTGGGGGCCCCCTGGGGCCTCGGGAGGGTACTGGGAGGGGCTGCGGGGAGGGGGGCCCCCGTCTGCAGCAGCGCACACCGCAGGCAGGAGTGGGGGGCCCCCCCTTGTGCTGCTGCTGCTGCTGCTGCTGCTGGGGGGCCCCCCGGCTGCAGCAGGAAGGGGGCCCCCCACAGCAGCTGTAGCGCCCAATCATGAAGGGCCAAACCCACAGACACTCCAGCCAGCAGCAAAGATCCTGCATCAAAGTACTGCAGCGCGGGGGGCCCCCCGGGGGGACCCCCGGGGGCCCCAGGGGCCCCTGGGGCCCCGGGGTCCCCC
>NW_013541849.1:0-1304 GCF_000499545.2 Eimeria tenella
GGCCCCCCAAGAGAGGCCCCCGATGGGGGCCCCCAAGAAGGGCCGCCAAGAGGGGCCCCGAGAGGGCCCCCAAGGGGGGCCCCCCGATGCAGCATTGCAGTTTCTAAGAAGCAAATAAATGCCCCTTGGGGGCCCCCAGAAGCCCAGAGGTTTCTTAAAAGAAGCCTGGGGGGCCCCCGGGGGCCCCCAGGGGGCCCCAAGGGGCCCCTGGGGGCCTCTGGGGCCCCATGAGTCCCCAGGGGCCCTTTAGTTTTGAATTTTTCGTTTATGATTTGAAGCAACTTTTGGGTTTCTTTTTATCGTCGACTTCGTTTACTTTTGACTTGCTGCAGCTTCTCTGCAAACGTGGCTAGCTACTCTCAGCTATTCGGGGGGCTGGCTAGCTAGCTAGCTAGCCAGCTATGCAGCTAGCTAGCTGCATAGCTAGCTAGCTATGCAGCTAGCTAGGTATGCAGCTAGCTAGCTATGCAGCTAGCTAGCTATGCAGTTAGTTAGCTTTCCTTGAAACTAGCTAGCTACGTATGAAGCTAGCCAGCTAGCTAGCTATGCAGCTAGCCAGCCGCGAGCTATGAAGCTAGCTATGCAGCAGCTAGCTAGTCCCTCGCCAGATAGCTAGCTAGCTAGCTGCTAGCTAGCTAGCTGCTAGCTAGCTGCTAGCTAGCAGCTAGCTAGCAGCTAGCTAGCAGCTAGCTAGCTGCTAGCTCGCCAGCTATCTTAGTAGTTATAGACCAGGCAGCTCGATTAACAAATATCGAAGCAGCTGGCTGGCTAGCTAACTAGGTAGCTAGCTAGCTAGCCAGCTAGCTAGCCAGCCAGCCAGCTAGCTAGCCAGCAAGCCAGCTAGCTAGCTAGCTAACTAGCTAACTAACTAAACAAATAAATAGGTGCACAATGTTAACAAATGCGCAGTTGCTTAAGTGGAGCAGCAGCAGCTGCAGCTGCGGCTGCTGCTGCTGTATCCTAAGAAATATTTTGAGGAAAATGTTAGCTTGAAGCTCTTCTGAAACGCAGCTTTTGCTGCTGCTGCTGCTGCTGCTGTTCAAACTGCTGCTGCGCTGCCACAACAACAGCCAAGCCGCCAAAGACAGGAAATCCACGACAGCTTCTCCAGCGCTATTGCTGCTGCTGCTGCTGCAGCTGCCGCTGCTACAGCTGCTGCTGCTGCTGCAGGTGCTGCTGCTGCTGCACCTGCTGCAGCAAAAACACCAGCAGCGCTCCCAGCAGGAAGCCGCAGCCACCCCCCACCCGCCGCAGCCCCCGTCACCCCAATCACCCCCCCAGCAGCAGCAGCCCCCCCGCCCCTA
>NW_013541849.1:1404-1657 GCF_000499545.2 Eimeria tenella
TGCAGCTTTTTTTTCTTGCTGCTTTTGCTGCTGCTACCATTCTTGCTGCTGCTGCTGCCTTTGCTGCTGCTGCTGCTGCGCTTGATGCTTCTGACTAATGCCAGTAGGTTCGGGTTTTGAGCTGTCTGTACACCTGAACAGGAGCTGCTGCTGCTGCTGGAAAACAAAATTTCTTTTTTGCCTAAAGAACAATTATTAATGGTGCTTCAGGCCCTCACGCGAGTAAGCAGCAGCAGCAGCAGCAGCAGCAGGC
>NW_013541849.1:1682-1887 GCF_000499545.2 Eimeria tenella
GCTGTCGGCGTAGATTCTGGAGGGCCTGAACTTGGAGTCGAACTCTGGGGGATGTTCGAAGGGCCAAACGTCAGCCAAACATTTGCTGAAGACTGCAGCAACTGCTGCTTCCTAGCAGCGCAGCAGCAGCAAAACAACACCATTCTACACATTTGCTGCAGCAGCAGCAGCCGCAGCAGCAGCAGCAGCAGCAGCAGCGGGAGGA
>NW_013541850.1:0-1405 GCF_000499545.2 Eimeria tenella
TGCTGCTGCTCTCGCTGCTGCTGCTGCTGCTGTTGGCGGTTCCGTTGCTGCTGCTGCTGATAAGGCCCTCGCTGCTTCTGCTGCTGCTGCTGCTGCTGCTGCAGCACTGCAGCGCCTGCAGCAACGCAGTGAGCGTCTGAGCAGCAGCAGCAGCAGCAGCAGCAGCAGCAAATCAAAAGGAAAGAGTGACAGCAGCAAAAGGACAAAAATAAATAAAAGTAAATTTTACAAAAACTAAAGAGTAAAAAGACGAAAAAGCCAGCGAGAGGCTAAGACCTGCAGCTGCAGCAAATCAAAAATAATTAAAATTATAAATAAAAATAACTATAACTGCAAATATAATTATAATTAAATAATTATAATTATAATTGTAATTATAATTATAATTATAATTTTTAATTATAATTTAAAATAAAAATAAAAATAAAATATAAAAGAAGATGCTCACTGTGATACTGAACTGCTGCAGCCGAGCAGCAGCAGCAGCGCCGACGCGCAGCAGCAAATCCCGCACTTGCAGCAGCTCCAGCGGCTGCTGAGGCTGCTGCTGCAGCTGATGCTGTTGCTGCTGCTGCTGTTGCTGCTGCGGCAGCAGCTGCTGCTGCTGTTGCTGCTGCTCTTGCTGCTGCGTTCGTCGCTGCTGCGCAGCAGCGGCAGCAGCAGCAGCAGTAGCAGCAGCAGCAGCACCCTCTGGCTCCGTGGAGGCCCCACATGCTCTACTGCACGTTGTACTGCTGCTGCTGCTGCTGCTGCTTCTGCTGCTGCTGCTGCTGATTTGCATGTGAATCTTGCTGAGGGCTTCTGCTGTCACAGCCAACTCCCAGGCAGTCATTTTGGAGAAGCAAAGAGGCAGCAGCTCCAGCAGCAAACGGTTTCTGAGCTGGAGAAACTGCTGCTGCTGCTGCTGCTGCTGCTGCTGCTGCTCAAGGCAGCTGAAGGCGGACACTAGAAAGGCAGCGCTGCGGCCAGGAAGAGGCCCCAGGAGAGTCCCGTAGTTCGGCAGGCTCGCAGCTGCTGCTGCAGCACTGCTGCTGCTGCTGCTGTTGCTGCTGCTGCTGCTGCTGTTGCTGCTGCTGTTGCTGCTGAGGACCTCAGGCAGCAAATCAAGGAACTCGGAGACTCGTGATGCTAAAGGGGTCAACATAGAGAAGGTGGGGGGCCCCTGGGGGCCCCCCAGGAGGGGCCCCGCAGCAGCACAAACTGCTAGGGAGGCCAGCTGGGGCAGCTGCAGTTGCTGCAGCACCGGCTGCAGCAGCAGCAGCTGCAGCAGCAGACTGCGCGTTTGCTGGTGAGATATCCGAGCAGCAGTGAAGGCCTCCAGCAGCGGCAGTGCCCACTTGCGAGCTGCTGCTGCTGCTGCTGCTGTTGCAGGCGCTGCAGGTGCGACCTCCGCTGCCTCTGCTGC
>NW_013541850.1:1447-1835 GCF_000499545.2 Eimeria tenella
TGAGCCACCTGTCCCGCTGATCTGCTGCAGTGCTGCTCCAGCAGCAGCAACAATATTCGGAACGTTGCAAACTAACAAGTCTCCGCAGGGTATGCGCAGCTGCAGCAAACAACAGCAGCAGCAGCAGCGACAGGCAGCAGATGCAACAGCAGCAGCAGCAGCACAGAATGGAAAGATCAGATCTTGCTTTAAGAAGCAGATACAGGAGAACCCGAGAAGCAGCAGCAGCAGCGGCAAAAGCCCAAGCTGCAACAATAGCAGCAGCAGCAGCAGCAGCAGCAAAGCAGCAGCACAGGCAGCAGCAGCAGCATTCTGTGGGGTACGTACAGTACGGAAGGCCTCAGCTGCCACCGCAAGTGTCTGCACAGTGAGGCTGCTGCTGCTGCTG
>NW_013541850.1:2477-3335 GCF_000499545.2 Eimeria tenella
CCGAGGCATAGAGTCTCCCTCGGGCACCCCGCAGGCTTCTTTCGCAGCAATATGGAGCAGATGGTGCAGCAGCAGCAGCAGCTGCTGCTGCTGCTGCTGTTGCTGCTGCTGCAGTAATAGGCCGCTGCTGCCTACCTTCTGGGGCCCCCAAGGCGCAGCAAGCAGCAGCAGGGCCTCGCAGGGGCCCCCAGATGCCATGGGGGCCCCTCAGCAGCAGCCTGGAGGAAAGGGGCGTGGCGGCTAACAAGGGCTGGGCCATACCTGCTGCTGCTGCTGCTGCTGCTGCAGTGGGGCCCCTCCACCTGTGAAGCTGCAGCTGGATTCAATTAAATGGCATTTTATTTATATTTCAAAGGCTGGAAGACAAAACCAGAAAAGCCTTCGCGCTGTTGCAGCTAGCAGGGGGGCCCCCAGGCGAGCAGCAGCAGCTCTGCATTCCAAAGAGCCAGAATGTCTCAAATGAGAACTAAATATATCATTTAAATCAATTTTCAATTCTATTTCCCATTTGTACCCTCTAATGCTGTTCTATTGCGCCTCAGGTGCCCCCAGGTGGCCCCCTGGGGGCCCCCGGGCCCCCTGGGGGCCCCCTGGGGGCCCCATCAGTGGGCAGTCGCACAGCCGCCAGCTGCTGCTGCTGTTTGGCGCATTTTGCTGCTCTGCTGATGATTTAATTCGTTAAAAATATGAAAATTTGCATATTTGTTTTTGTTTTGTCTTTTATGTCATTTTTAAACCGAAAAAAAGCAGAAGAAAGGAGCGCGACTGCAGCAACACGCCCTAAGCCCCCCCCGCGGCTGCTGCTGCTGGTGCTGCTGCTGCTGCTGCCGCTGCTGCTGCAGCTTCTGGCGCTGCAGC
>NW_013541850.1:3379-4331 GCF_000499545.2 Eimeria tenella
ATTCCCCAGCAGCAGCAGCACGGGCAGGAAGACGAGAGGACCTGGAGACAGTCAAGACTGGTCGAGGCAGTAGCAGCAGCAACAACAGCAAGCAAGGCTGCAACAGCAGCAGCAGCACTGCTGCTGCTGCTGCTGCACTTGATAATGGGCGTAGATGCAAACCCTTGCTTCCCGGAAGCGGCGGCTGCCATCTATTCCAATCCGTAGCAGCCGCCTGCTGCAGCAGCAACGCGAGCACCTGCAGCAGCAGCAGCAGCAACAACAACAGCAACAGCAAGTGCAGCAGCACCAGCTGCTGCAGCAGCAAAAATGCAGCTACGTAGCAAAAGCTTGTGCTGTTGCGCTGCACGCAACTCAGGGACAGGAGCCTCCTGAAAGCAGCAGCAAAATCGGTGGTGGCGGCGGCAGCAGCAGCAGCAGCAGCAACAGCTGCAGGATGGGCACCAGCAGCAACAGCAAGGGCACAAGCAGCAATATGCCTCCTCGACTCGTTTACTCCTGCCATTCTAGTCCAAGAAGCACCAGCACAGGTAGCAGCAGCAACAGCAGCAGCAGCAGCAGCAGAAACAGAGGCAGCAGCACATCTGCACTGCGCCGCCTAGATGCAGCAGCAGCGGCAGCACCAACAGCGACAGCAGCAGCAGCAGCTCGTCTGACACGCAGCAGCAGCAGCCTCACAGTACCGCCGCGCCTTCTCCGCAGCAGCAGCAGCGCCAGCAGCAAAACGAGCAGCAGCAGCACGACCACCAACAGCTTACATTCCCTTCTGCCCAGAAAGCAGCAGCAGCAGCAGCAGCAACAGCAGCAGCAGCATCAGCAGCAGCACTCACAGTGGTTTTCACAGAGAAGAGAAACACAGCTGCAGCGCGAGGCAGCAGGAGGGCCTTCTCAATACCTCGCTCGTAGCAGCAGCAGCAGCGGCAGCAGCAGCAGCAGCAGCAGCGGCAGGAGG
>NW_013541850.1:4490-5179 GCF_000499545.2 Eimeria tenella
GAGGGCACCTTTGACAGCCCTGCTCCTGCTGCTGTTACTGCTGCTGCTGCTGCTGTGCCGCCGTGTGTAGCAGCTGGTGACGTTGCATCTGTGGCAGCAGCTGATTCTCAAACAGAAAGAGCCGCAACAGCAGCAGCAGCAACAGCAACAGGAATAACAGCAGCAGCAGCAGCAGCAGCAACTGCAGCAGCACCTCCCTTAGCGCCTGAGCAGCAGAAAGATCTGTCGCAGCAGCACCGCAGTTCCGCTGGAAATGAAGAAAGCAGCAGCAGCAGCAGCAGCAGCAGCAGCAGCGGCAACCGCAGCAGCGACAGTACCACCAGCAGTGACAACAGCAGCAGCAACAACAGCAGCAGCAACAGAACTGGCAGCAGCACCGATAGCACAAGCAGCAGCAGCAGCAGCAGCAGCTGGCTTGAACATCTGTGGGGTCGCCAGTGCCGAGGGTCCAGGCGCACAGTGTCGCTGCTAGCTGCTGCAGCAGCACAGCAGCAGCAGGAGCAGCAGCAGCAGTTGGAACAGCAGCAGCAGCAGCAGCAGCAGCGTCTGCCGCGACTCAGCGAGGACACAATTGTGGCTGTTCCCTCAACGAAGCGGAGGAGGTAAGTAGGCGCTGCTTTTGCTACAGCAGCAGCAGCTGCTGCTGCTGCTGCTCTTGCTGCTGCTGCAGCAGCTGCTGCTGCTGCTCC
>NW_013541850.1:5230-5818 GCF_000499545.2 Eimeria tenella
AAGTAGAAGACACAGGTAATATTTGGAAAATGCATGCGGCCCAAGCAGCCCAAGGTGCACTCTAGAGGCGAAGACGGATGTTGCTGCTGCTGCTGCTGCTGCTGTGTTTGCTGCTGTTGCTGCTGCAGCTCCGAGTTGTCCGACATATACGAGTCTTTTGCTGCCCAAGCAGCAGCAGCACAGGCAGCAGCAGCAGAAGCGGGAGAAGACACTGCAGGTCTCGCGTCTTTGCGTTGGCTAGAGCAGCATCAGAATGGCAGCAGCAGCAGCAGCAGCAGCAGCAGCAAGAGGGCCAGGTCTGCTGCTGCGCAGCTCTGTGTCCGCTTCCGCTGCGCGGTTGCTGCTGCCCGCAGCAGCGCAGCACTGGAGGTGCAGTTTCTGCAGCTGCTGCTGCAGCGGCAGCGAGACGCAGCAGCAGCAACTGCAGCAGCTTGTCGCAGCAGCAGCAGCAGCAGCAGCAGCAGCGGCGCTCTTTCGCAGAAGCACCATCCTTTGATTGACGGCATCCCGAAAGGCATTGCCTCATTGTTCCTCCCGTCCCCAGTTGCTGCAGTTGCTGCTGCTGCTGCTGCTGCTGCTGCCGGCCCT
>NW_013541850.1:5884-6046 GCF_000499545.2 Eimeria tenella
TGCCTCTGCAGCGCTCGGCGAGCAGCAGCAGCAGCAGCAGGACTCGCAGGACTCACTGCCCGACGAGACGACCAACTCTAGCATGAGCAGCAGCAGCAGCAGCAACAGCAGCAGCAGCAGCGACTTGGTGGCTGTTGAGCTGGCAGCACAAAGCTACCGCCA
>NW_013541850.1:6188-6543 GCF_000499545.2 Eimeria tenella
GCAGCAGCAAGGACCGCAGCAGCACCAGCAGCACGTAGAGCGCAGCGGGGTGCGACTAGTCATTGGGGAGGAGCTCTGGAGTTTGCTGCTGCCTCTTTTCCGCAAACACGGCTACCAGCAGCAGCAGCAGCAGCAGCAGCAGCAGCAGCAGCAGCAGGTGCAGCAGAAGCAAACAAATAGATTTCCGCCGCTGCTAGTCATTCGCCCGCAGCTGCTGCTTCTGCAGCATCAGCAGCAGCTGCTGCTGCACGACGGAATATTTGGCATAGTGTGAGTTTTAGGAGCAGCAGCAGCAGCAGCAAACGTTGCTTCTGCTGCTGCTGCTGCCACGGTTGCTTCGGCGGTTGCTGCTGCT
>NW_013541850.1:6601-6867 GCF_000499545.2 Eimeria tenella
CACAGCGGCGAAAGCCCTTATAAATTTGAACGAAGAGTTCAAAAGCAGCAGCAGCAGCAGCAGCAGTTGCTGCTGTTGCTGCTGAGCTGCTGCTGCTGTAAAATCCATTGTCTCTGCTGCTGCATCTGGGGCTGCAGCAAATCTCTTCGCGTGGGAACCTGGTTGCTGCAGCGTTGCTGCTGCAGCACTCTAAAATCTTTGCCTGGGCAGCAGCAGCAGCAGCCGTTGCTGCTGCTGCTGCTGCTGCTGCCACAATGAAAAGGCCA
>NW_013541850.1:6890-7042 GCF_000499545.2 Eimeria tenella
ACACAGCTTTCTGTGCTGCGGATCTGCAGCAAACTCAAGGCAGTCGGTACCTGAACTACGGGAGCAGCAGCAGCGCTTGCTGCTGCTGCTGCTGCCAGAGGCGGCGCTGCTGCTGCAGCAGCGCCCCCGGCGCAGCGCCTTTGGCAGCAGCA
>NW_013541850.1:7075-7321 GCF_000499545.2 Eimeria tenella
TGCTGCTGCTGCAGCAGGACTAGAAGCAGAAAATGTCCTTACTGTCGAAGCCGAGCTGCAGCAAGTTGGGAATGCATGCCTTCTCCAGCATGGGCTTGGGCCCGCAGCAAAGCACTATTGTGTCTGCTGCTGCTGCTGGCAGCTTTTGCTGCAGCATTTCTTTTGTTATAAACCCCACAGAGTACCTCCATGCTGCTGGCGGTGTATCTACAGTGTACCACACTGACAGCCGGTCCGGGGACTGGT
>NW_013541850.1:7349-7926 GCF_000499545.2 Eimeria tenella
ACTGGTTCTCCAGCTCCTCCAGCTCTGCAGCAGCAGCAGCAGCAAAAGCAGCAGCAGCAGCAGCAGCAAAAGCAGCAGCAGCAGCAAAAGCAGCAGCAGCAGCAGCGTGAGCAGCACAAAACCACGCCCTACCCTGCGCCCCAAGCACAGCCAAGCAACTGTCTTCACCAGCAGCAGCAGCAGCACAAGCACCGCAGCAGCAGCAGCACAAGCACCGCAGCAGCAGCAGCACAACCACCGCAGCAGCAGCAGCACAACCACCGCAGCAGCAGCAGAACCACCGCAGCAGCAGCAGCACAAGCACCGCAGCAGCAGCAGCAGCAGACCGTCGCGGAGGAGGATGTCCTCCTGGGTCTTGTTGGCGTAGAGGAGAAACAGGCGGGTGGGGTCGTTGTTATTCTGCAGCACTTGCTGCACAACTTGGAAAACTGGAGTTATGCCGCTGCCCCCCGCCAGCAGCCCCACCTTTTGCTTCTGCTGCTGCTGCCCGTTCACCACGAACTTCCCGCAACCCAGGTACGTCAGACGCCTGCAGCAGCAGCAGCAGCAGCAGCAGCAGCAGCAGCAGCAGCAGCAG
>NW_013541850.1:8120-8372 GCF_000499545.2 Eimeria tenella
CAGCCCGTGCAGGAAGCGGGACATTTTGCCGCCGTCGACGAAGGCGGGTTTGTGGGGTTTGTAGATTTTGACGAGAAGTTCCAAAAACCCTTTTGCTGCTGCAGCAGACACGGGAGTGTACTTGCGGCTTATCTCCGCCTCCCCCGCCTCCGGGTCCGGCCTCCCGTTCCTGCGCGCAGCAGCAGCTGCCTGGCTGGCTGGCTAGCTGGCTGGCTAGCTGGCTGGCTAGCTGGCTGGCTAGCTGGCTGGCTA
>NW_013541850.1:9008-9149 GCF_000499545.2 Eimeria tenella
AGCTTGCTGCAGCATCTTTTGTTCCTTTTTGAAAGCAGCAACAAATTCATTTCTGTCGAAGTACTCCAGGTCTTGGAAGTTCACTGCCAGCCCCTCGTCCACGGCTACTTGCGCCTTCTGAGCAGCAGCAGCAGCTGCTGC
>NW_013541850.1:9249-10056 GCF_000499545.2 Eimeria tenella
CTGCGCCTCACAAATGCCTTTCTTTCTCCCTTCGTTCCGAAACTCCGGAAAAAACGCAAAAATTCCGCCGCAAACGGCCGCGATCCGCCGCGAGACGCGCCGCGGCGCCGCGCGCGCCGCGCTGTCTGTACACCCCAACTCGTGCACAACCCGCCCCCCAAAACCCCCCTTTTCCGCCCTTTTTTCCCCTTTTTTCGGCCCCGGAAGTCCTTTTGACCCATTTAAACCCTTTTTCCCGACGTTTACCCGCGACGGCGACTGCAATGACCCCCACGGCCACCGCCACGCGCCAGTCCAGCAGCATTTCGTGCATCCTTGCAGTTCTGCACAAGTTCCGCGCGCCTCCGCCACTTTCCGGCCTTTTCTGCCGCGCCTTTCGAACTTTCCAACCAAAACTAATCCTTTTCAACTCCGCAAAGTCCTTTTTGCCTCCAATAAGTCCTTTTCCGACTCCAGAAGCTCCTTTTGCAACTCCGGGGGCTGCATGCCCGCCAGCGCTGAGACCCCTGCGCCCTGCATGCGCTGCTGCCCGCAAAGACAGCCCAAAGCGCCCTCCCCGCGCCTCGGTTTAGGGTTTAGGGTTTAGGGTTTAGGGTTTAGGGTTTAGGGCTTGGGGTTCGGCGTTTTGGCCCGCATCCAGCGGCCGCCGCGCCACCCCCCCGCAGCTAGCTGCAGCCGCACAAAAGGCAGCTCAGTTTTTTCCATTTTTACTTTTTTATTTCCAATCTGAGACACCCAACACTAACCCTGCCCCTCCGCCGTGGGTTGCAAGTCCTGCTGCTGCTGCTGCTGCTGCTGCTGCTGCTG
>NW_013541850.1:10168-10387 GCF_000499545.2 Eimeria tenella
GTACTGCTGCTACTGGTGCAGCTGCAGCAACAGGAGCAGCAGCAGCAAGAGCGAGAGGTGTAGCCAAATGTGCACACCCTTGCCGGATACTCTGTTTTAGGGTTTAGGGTTCCTCAGCTGCAACAGCAGCAACAAGAGGCATTTGCCCTGTGTGTCGCCCAAACCCTAAACCCTAAACCCTAAAATAGCGTATATGCTGGGACAAAAGCGCAGGAGCTG
>NW_013541851.1:0-1709 GCF_000499545.2 Eimeria tenella
TCAGGTGATTGCATGCATGCGAATGTGTGGCTGCTGCTGCGCAGCTTTAAGCAGCACATAAGCTGGGGTGTACGTACAGCTGGGTCTCCGGAATTTGGAGTGTAGTGACAGCCAGTTCGACACGATTTGGGGTGTATGTACACACGCCTGTCCCCATAAGCTGGGGTGTACGTACACCTGCCCCCGAAGTTGCAGTGTACGTACAGCAGTCCCCCTAGCTGGGGTGTACGTACAGCTGTGCCGTTAAAGTTGGAGTGTACATACAGCTGTGCCGTAAAAGTTGGGGTGTACGTAGAGCTGGTGCCTGTAAGTTGGGGTGTACGTACAGCTGGCCTGTGTAAGTTGAGTGTACAGACAGCTGTGCCGCAAAAGTTGGGGTGTACGTACAGCTGGTGTCTGCAAGTTGGGGTGTACGTCCAGCTGGCGTCTGTGACTTGGAGTGTACGTACAGCTGCGGCGCAAAAGCTCGGGTGTACGTCCAGCTGGCGTGTGCACGTTGGGGTGTACGTACAGCTGGCGCCTGTGAGCGTGTGGGGCCGCAGGCGCAGCGGGGCTGCGAAGGGATTTTGAATTTGCTGCCGCGGCAGCAGTTTGAGCTGCGGGTGCAGGGGGCTGTGGAGGGGCGGGTGGTGGGGGGGGCCCGGGTGGGGCCCCTGGGGAAGGACGTGACGGCGAAATGCTACGGAGGGGACCTCAGTCGGAAATTAAAACTATTAAATAAACAAAAAGAAGGAAAAAAGAAACTAAAACGCCTTTCAAACCTCGAAATTCCGCCACAGACACTCCGGAACCTCCTCAGGCTCAACCCGCGCTAACTCCGGTGTACGTACACCCCAACGCCCCCTCCGGTGTACGTACGCCCCAGACCCGACTCCGTTTTCCGCAGGTTTTCGACGCAAAAGGAACATTTTAATGCAAATTTCAAAATAAAAACAAATATTCTTTTCAAAATAAACAATTAGTTCCTTTTTAAACTCAATTGGAACACAAAATGACGCAAATCCGCGAAATAGAACGCACGTGATGCACTCAGAGCGAAAAGGAATAAACTGCAAATCACAATTTACAAATTATAAATTGTTAACTATCAATTATAAATTATTGATCATTAATTATTAATTGTAAATTGTAAATAATAAAATATAAATTATAAATAATAAATTGTAAATTATAAATAATAAATACAAAGGAACTGATTCGACTTCCTTTTTCTTTTTCACTTTTAGGGGCGGCGAGTTACATAGCCGCAAACCAAACAACGCACTTCCATCAAAGGCTGCTGCTGCTGTTGCTGCAGCAGCTGCTGCTGCTGTTGCTGCTGCTGCTGCTGCTGCTGCTGGCTCAAGTCGGAAGGCGGCTCCCGCCCGCGACGCCGGCGCCGCTTGCGTTTCTGCTTCTTCGAGGAGCAGCAGCAGCAGCAACTGCTGCTGCTGCTGCAGCCATCGCAGCACGAACAGCCCGTGGGCTTGCAGCAACTGCCCCTTCTGCTGCTGCAGCAAGTGCTTCCACTATCGTCAGCCCAACTCTTGCTGCTGCTGCTGCTTCGAAGGCTGAGCTCGCCGCTACAATTGCTGCTGCTGCTGCTGTTGCTGCTGCAGTCTGCGGGGGCCTGCAGTGTTTGTCTCTTAGCCCCTCTGACTTCCTTCGCGCGCAGTTCCGGGGGTCTGCAGCAGCAGCAGCTGCTGCTGCTGCTGGAGGCGGGGGGTGCT
>NW_013541851.1:1824-2348 GCF_000499545.2 Eimeria tenella
CTGGCGGACGCGGCTGCTGTGGGGCAGCAGCAGCGAGAAGCAGCTGCTGCAGCAGCTGTGCTTCACTGATGCATGCAGCCGCAGCACATGCTTCTTGGCAACTTCGTGCAGCTGCAGCAGCAGCACGCGCGACAGCGCGGGACTTTTGCTGCTGAGGTGTACAGCTGCCTGCAGCAGGAAGTTCAGCCGCCGCTGCGCCGGGGAAGCAGCAGCAGCAACAGGAGCTGCTGCTGCTGCTGCTGCTGCTGCAGTTGCAGGGGCTCCTGGTGAGCAGCCCTGCGCTGCAGGGGCAGCGCCTGCTGCTGCTGCTGCTGCTGCTGCGGGCGGCGCAGGTGTCGAGACACCCGGTGAGTATGCAGGGGTCAGCAGAGGGTACATTTCAGAAAAATTTAAATCAAAACTTTTAATTTTAAATCTTTTAATCAATTCAAACCAAAATTGTTTAAATTTAATGCAGGGGGCCCCCAGGGGGCCCCCTGGGGGCCCCAGGGTTCAGTGGAAGGGCCCAGGGGGCCCCCCGGCTG
>NW_013541851.1:2448-2572 GCF_000499545.2 Eimeria tenella
ATTATTATTTATTGCCATTTATTACTTATTTTTGCTCATTATTTATTTGTTTGGCTGGTTGGTTGATTTGGTTGTTTGGTTGGTGGGTCGTTTATTTATTATGCGCCAAAACATGCATGCATGC
>NW_013541851.1:2672-2831 GCF_000499545.2 Eimeria tenella
TGGGGCCCCCTGATTTGCTGCTGCAGCAAAGGTCTATTTAAAGTAAAATGCTTTTTTTAATTTTGGATTTAAATATTACTTTTGAAGCTTAAATACCTAGCGCGGCCGCCAGTGACAGCAGCAGCAGCAGCAGCAGCAGTGGCTAGCAGCAGCAGTTGC
>NW_013541851.1:2992-3294 GCF_000499545.2 Eimeria tenella
AGCACCAAGATGCAGCACTAGACGAATAGTTCAATGCTGCAAGACGGAGAGGAAGCGGCAGCAGCAGCAGCAGCACAGGGGCCGCAGAGCTCCCCTGGGGAGGCCCTGTTGCCTGCTGCTGCTGCTGCTGCTGCTGCTGAGCACGGACTTGCTGCAGCAGCGGGGGAAGCTGCTGCTGCTGCTGCTGCTGCAGGAACGCGGCTTCCACGCATCACGGGGAGTCTGTCGACGGTGTATCTGCTGCTGCACGTCCACCTGCTGCCAGAGCCGCAGAAGCAGCAGCAGCAGCAGCAGCAGCAGCA
>NW_013541851.1:3347-3511 GCF_000499545.2 Eimeria tenella
CGCGTGGACGCAGCGTCGCTGGGGCGCAGCATAACTGCTGCGCTGCTGCAGCACGCGGGCCTCGTTGGTGCTGCGCTGCTGCCTTTTGCTGTTTTGAACTTCGACTGCCGCTTGTCTTTTGCAACAATCAAAACAACTGCTGCTGCTGCTCCTAGTTTGCTGCT
>NW_013541852.1:0-255 GCF_000499545.2 Eimeria tenella
TCCTGTTGCTGCTGCTGCTGCTGCTGCTGCTGCAGCGGCAAGAGTGCCTGTACCGGCCGTGTCTGACGGCCTCGCAGTTCTTGAGTCCCGCGGGATTTGGAGAAAGAAAAATTTTGTTTTGCTGCGACTTGCTGTCAATAGTGCGGGCCATTCACAACCAGGTGCAGCAGCACAAAAAAAAGGCCAAAGCCCTGCAGCAGCAGCAGCAGCAGCAGCAGCAGCAGCAACAGCAGCAGCAGGTGGACTGGCTGGAGG
>NW_013541852.1:330-588 GCF_000499545.2 Eimeria tenella
GGGCCGCAGAGACGCAGCCGGCGGGCTCGCTGCTGCAGCACAGGGGCGCTGCCGCTGCGGGAGCGCTCAAGCAGCAGCAGCAGCAGCAGCAGCAAACGGGTTCACTTTTAGAGCAGGCAGCAAGGAAGGCTGCTATCCCTTTCGGCAGCCGCAGCAGCAGCAGCTTAAAAAGCAGACGCCCAGATGGCAGAGACCAGCAGCAGCAGCAACCGCAGCTGCAGCAGCAGCAGCAGCTGCTGCAGCAGCAGCAGCAAGGCG
>NW_013541852.1:651-1206 GCF_000499545.2 Eimeria tenella
GCTCCGCATGCTAGGACGACGCTGCTGCCAGCAGCAGCAGCAGCAGCAGCAGCAGGAGCCTCTGGTGTCTCCGTTGCTCAAATGAAGCAGCAGGCTGTCTCTGCACTTATTCAAAACCTTGCTTCCGTATGTTTGCTGTTGCTGCTGCTGCTGCGTGCATGTTGCTGCTGCGTGCATGCTGCTGCTGCTGCATGCATGCCGCTGCTGCTGCAGGCATGCTGCTACTGCTGCACCCATGCTGCTGTTGCTGCTGCGTACGTGCTGCTGCTGTTGGATGCATGCTGCTGCTGCCGCTGGATTTGCGTTTCCTGCCATTATTGAACCTCATGCTGCTCTTTTGTGGTGCTGCTTTGCTGCTGCTGCTGCTACTGCTGCTGCTGCTGCAGAATGCGTCATCTCTGCATCTGCCTGCTGCTGTGCAGTCAGCAATAGAAGACATGAGGGCTCATCTGCAGCAGCTAGAGGGGCGCGTTGCTGCTATAGAGAAGCAGCAGCAGCTGCAGCAGCAGCAGCAGCAGCAGCAGCAGGGCGCTGCTGCCCCTGTCCCCGCCACTG
>NW_013541852.1:1289-1427 GCF_000499545.2 Eimeria tenella
GCGGCACGAGGGCTTGCTGCTCTGCTGGCGACATTCCGCTGCAGCTGCTTCAACCGCAGCAGCAAGCAGAGCAGCAGCAGCAGCAGCAGCAGCAGGTGCTGCAGCAGCAGCCGCAGCAGCAGCAGGTGCTGCAGCAGC
>NW_013541852.1:1527-1788 GCF_000499545.2 Eimeria tenella
AGCTAAACTTGAGGTGCATATACACCTCAGCTGAATTTGCGGTGTACATACACCTGGATTTGAGGTGTACGTACACCTCAGTCTAAGGTGTACGTACACCTGAATCTGCATTTGTGGCGCTACGCAGCGGCGAAGTTTAAGTCTTTGTTTGAAAACGAAGAAGGCAAACAAATGGAAATAAATAAAGAAATAAATAAAGTGGAAAAGTAATAAAAATAAAAGAGGCACCTAGGCTGGCCGAGGTGTACGTACACCGCACTG
>NW_013541852.1:1888-2400 GCF_000499545.2 Eimeria tenella
ACCCTCACAGCAGCAAGTGCTTCATGCACAAATGCAGGTGCTGCTACAGCAGCAGCAGCAAGAGCAGCGAATGCGGCAGCAACAACTGCAGCAGCAGCAGGTGCAACAGCAGCAACTGAGGCAACAACAACTGCAGCAGCAACAACTGCAGCAGCAACAACTGCAGCAGCAACAACTACAACAGCAACAACTGCAACAGCAGCAACAACAATTGCAGCAGCAGCAACTGCAGCAGCAGTTTCTGCCCCACACGAGTGTGCTCCCAGCTGCTGCTAGTTCGCAGTCACTATATGCGTGGGAGCCAACAGCAAACTTAGCTGCTTCCATTCCAGCAGCAGCAGCAGCAGCAGCAGACCCAGCTGCAGCTGCAGCAACAGCAGCAGATGAGAAGCTACAAGAAAGCGTGCGCAGAATATCTCAGAAAATCCAAAAGATCCAGGGCGCCCTGCAGCCACCCAGTGCAGCAGAGCCTGCTGCTGCTGCTGCTGCTGCTGCGCCCGCTGCTGTTGCTG
>NW_013541852.1:2587-2722 GCF_000499545.2 Eimeria tenella
AACAGTTCAGTTAGAAGGTCCTCCACCGCTGGCTGCTGCTGCAGCTAACCTGCCGGCCACAAGGTGCTGCAGCAGCCACAGCAGCGCCCAACTGCCCCTGCTGCAGCACGACACGCTGCTGCTGCAGCAGCAGCA
>NW_013541852.1:2818-3030 GCF_000499545.2 Eimeria tenella
AGCTGTTTTACTGCGGCAAGCGGAAGACCGAACGAGCAGCAGCTTGCGGCTGCCCCGCTTCGGGCACCCAGAAAGCCCCCAAGCAGCAGCAGCAGAAGGAGCAGCAGCAGCAGTAGAAGCAGCAGCAGCAGCAGCGGGACCTGCAGAAGCAGTTGACGCTGCTGCTGCCAGCCCGCTGCTGCAGCAGGCGAAGCAGCAGCTGCAGGAAACCC
>NW_013541852.1:3130-3793 GCF_000499545.2 Eimeria tenella
GCAGCAACTCAAATTGGGGTTTATTTCTAGCAGCAAACAGTCCCTTTTCTATTGCCTCTAAAGGGCCCCACCCAAACCCTAAACCCTAATTTGGGGTTACGTACACCCCAAAGCCGCCTCCCGGCGCCGAAAGTAATTTGTTTGCAACTTTGAGTTTATATATGGCACTGAGGGTAGCAGCAGCAGCAGCAGCAGCTGCTGCGGCATCCAAAGGAGACACTGCAGCGCAGCAGGGGCCCCAGGAGCCCCCTACTCCTTTGGCCACCCGGGGGGCCCCCCGTTGGGTACTGGGCCCCCGAAAGGCTCTCTTAGAATCATTTAAGTCATTCATGTCAGCAGCAGCAAGCCGCAGCAGCAGCAGCAGTTCCTGCTGCCGCTGCTGCAGCAGCACGGCAGAAGCCCCGCTGCTGCTGCAGCGGGAGCCGAAGGTAAGCCCTGCTGCTGCTGCTGCTGCTGCAGCAAACGCCGCGGCTCCGCGCGCGCCCTTGTCCCCTCCACTCCTTCGAGTTCCGGAGGCCAGCGGGCTGCTGCTGCTGCTGCTGCTGCTGCTGCAGTCCCTAAACCCTAAAGCCTGGCCTCAGCGGGCCCCTAGAGTGGGAAAGGCCTGGGTGTCTCTGAGGTCTGGGGCTGTCTCTTTGCTGCGGGCCCCCCCCCCCCCCCCCC
>NW_013541852.1:3904-4235 GCF_000499545.2 Eimeria tenella
GGTACTTTGCCACCTTCTATGTAAACATACTCGTACAAGTTGATGGACTTTTTCTTGGGGCGATCGCCCGTGGGGTCTGGGTGGTTGCTGCTGCTGCTGCTGCTGCTGCTGCTGCCCAGCCGCACGTACCCTTCTGCAGCAAGCTGCTGCTCTGTCTCCAAAGCCTTGGGGGGCCCCCCAGCAGCAACAAAGGAAGGCAGCAGGGCCCTTCTCTCTGCCTGCAGTCTCTTGTAGGTCTCCAGGTCAATTGTCTCCTCTTCTTCTGCTGCTTCCGTCTGCACACAGCAGCAGCAGCAGCAGCAGCAGCAGCAGGACAAAAGCGTTCACTGGT
>NW_013541852.1:4296-4423 GCF_000499545.2 Eimeria tenella
TATGCCTCCTCATTTTGCTGCGCTGCTGGCGAGGCCTCTTGAGCCTCAGGGACACCCCCAAACATATCAAAATCATCCTGAAGCAAACAGCAGCAGCAGCAGCAGCAGCAGCAGTAGCAGCAAAAGC
>NW_013541852.1:4523-4717 GCF_000499545.2 Eimeria tenella
CAGCAGCTTTCTGCTCCCCGGACTTCGCCGGAGTCTCTTCTTTCTCCCCTTCTGTCTCCTTCAAACCCTCAACTGTCTCCTCTTCTTGTCCCCAGTTGTGGGGCCCCCCTCCATGTTTCTTGACTTCTCTGCCCCTTCCGGTGCCGCTGTGGCGGTCAAATTCGCGGCGGGGGCCCCCCAGGGGGCCCCCGGGG
>NW_013541852.1:4828-4950 GCF_000499545.2 Eimeria tenella
AAGCCCGGGGCCCCCCTCCTCTTCTGCTGCTGCTCCTTCGAGCCTCGGGCGGCCCCCGCGGAAGCCCCCGCGGCCTGCAGCAGCAGCAGCAGCAGCAGCAGCAAAAAAAACGAGCCTGCCAG
>NW_013541852.1:5130-5281 GCF_000499545.2 Eimeria tenella
TGCAGCCCGAGCAGCTAGCAGCAGCAAAAGGGAAAGCAAATACCTCTGAAGGGGCGGCCTTGTCTCTCGCGCTGTGGGGAGCCCTGCTGCTGCTGGAGCTGCTGCTGCTGCGGCTGCTGCTGGCTTCTCTTCCGCGGCTGCTGCTGCTGCT
>NW_013541853.1:0-226 GCF_000499545.2 Eimeria tenella
CCCGACTACCCCCCGCAGCAGCAGCAGCAGCAGCAGCAGCAGCAGCAGCAGCAGCAGGAAGATGAGGACTTGGGGGACAGCTGCTCGACGCACGGGCGCGTGTCCTTCACGGAGCTGCCGACGGGGGCCTCTTCAGTGCGGAACGAGGAGGAGGGTTCGTCGGACGAAGCTGCTGCTGCTGCTGCTGCTGCAGCAGGCGCAGCAGCAGCAGGAGCCGCCCCAGCAG
>NW_013541853.1:251-615 GCF_000499545.2 Eimeria tenella
GCAGCAGCAGCAAAAAGTGCAGCAGCAGCAGGGCCAGCAGTGCGCACCGAGCGGGAGCAGCAGTAGCAGTAGCAGCAGCGGCTGCAGCAGCAGCAGAAGCAACACGGGCAGCAGTAGCAGCAGCTCAGCGCACACAGGAGGAGGAGGAGCAGCAGCAACAGGAGCAGGAGCAGCAGCAGCAGCAGCAGCATGTTTGTTTTATTTTGTGCGCAGTGCTCAAGGGAGACGGCTTTTATCCTGCTTCAGATGTTTGGTCCTTCGGTGTCGCCTTTTGGGAAGCTCTGACGGGTCAAATTGCCTTCGACGGTATGCTGCTGCTGCTGCTGCTGCTGCTGCTGCTGCTGGTGGTGCTGTTTTGCTGCTG
>NW_013541853.1:741-929 GCF_000499545.2 Eimeria tenella
GCTGCCACTCTGTTGCTGCTGCTGCAGCGCTCTCTGTGCCGCTCCCCTGCTGCTGCAGCAGGTTCTCTGCATGCTGCTGCTGCTGCTGCTGCTGCAGGGCTGTCTGCGGGTTACGTGCTGGTGCACGTGGCAGCAGGTTCGCTGCAGCTGCCGCTGCCGAGCGATTTGCTGCCGCGGCTGCGGCTGCT
>NW_013541853.1:980-1187 GCF_000499545.2 Eimeria tenella
AGAAAACCCTCAGCTATGATTATCGGCAGCGGCCGACTTTTGCGGAAATAAAAGAAGAGCTTCGCCGCATTCAGGAGACAGCAATTGCTGGCATTGAGAAGGACCTCGACGAATTCTTCTGCTACTAGCTGCTGCTGCTGCTGCTGCTGCTGCTGCTGCTGCGGCGGCGGCGGCGGGCGCGGCAGCAGCGCCGCGCGCGCTGCAGCG
>NW_013541853.1:1202-1560 GCF_000499545.2 Eimeria tenella
CGCAGCTGCACAGGCTGCTGCGCCTGGTGGGGCTGCAGCAGCACCAAGGGCACGGCGCGTCGAGGAAGCAGCAAAAGCAGCAGCAGCAGCAGCAGCAACAGCAGTAGCAGCAGCAGCGGCGCTGCAGCTGCTGCGCAAGAAGGGTTGTGACGGCTACGTCAGACCCTGTAGCACGAAGTGCACACCGCACCTGACCAGCTAGCTAGCCTTCTAGCTAGCTAATAGGCTATCTAGCTAGCTAGCTAGCTAAGTGGCTAGCTAGCAAGCTAGCTAGCTAGCTAGCTAGCTGGCTGGCTATCTAGCTAGCTAAGTGGCTAGCTAGCAAGCTAGCTAGCTAGCTAGCTAGCTAGCTGGCTGG
>NW_013541853.1:1660-1821 GCF_000499545.2 Eimeria tenella
ATGTACACTGCAAACAATAGCAGCAGCAAGCTGCTGCGCTGTACGTACACTGCGCCAGCCGCACTGCTGCATCACCCGCAGCAAGTCCCGCGCCTCAGCAGCAGCAATTGCTGCAGCAGGCAGCTGCTGCAGCCGCTGCTGCAGCTGCTGCTGCAGCACCC
>NW_013541853.1:2004-2488 GCF_000499545.2 Eimeria tenella
AGTCTTCGATATATCGACAAGAGGCCCTCTTTGTCAAGTTTGGCAATGGCTGAGGGGCTCAGAGGGTCCTGATATAAACAAAGACACGCATTCATTGCTGCTGCTGCTGCTGCTGGTGCTGCTGCTGCTGGCAGCGCAGCGTCGGAGCCCGCCCAGAGATACTGCTGCGAAGCGGCCTCTGCAGCAGCAGCAACAGATCCAGTAGCAACCCTAGCAGCAAAGGCAATAAAGACAATGCGAGCAGCAGCAGCAGAAGCAGCAGCAGCAGCAGCAGCAGCAGCAGCAGCAGCAGCAGCTTATCCTCACTTCAGCTTCATTTGGCTCCTCTTGCTGCTCTATAACAATTAAATGCTGCTGCCACCGGCGGTTGCCCCCTAGGGCCTCACTAACACTCCAGAAAGGGGGCCCCGGGGGCCCCGGGGGCCCCGGGGGCCCCCAGGGGGGCCCTTGAGGGGCCCCCCTGGGGGCCTCCTGGGGGGCCCCT
>NW_013541853.1:2588-2718 GCF_000499545.2 Eimeria tenella
GGGCCCCCTGGAGACTGCTGTCAGCAGCAAAACCACCAGGTCCAGGGGCATCTGGGGGCCCCTGAGGGCCCCCTGCTGCTGCAGGGCCCCCCACACCCGCTGGTTGCGGATGCCCAGTGCTGCAGCAGAA
>NW_013541853.1:2818-3545 GCF_000499545.2 Eimeria tenella
GGGGACCCCCAAGGGGCCCCCAGGGGGGCCCCAAGGGCTCTAACTGCCTCTCCTTGAGGCACTTACAGGGGCTCCGTGAGGGCCCCCTAAGAAACCCTCTGGTGTACCCATGGGGGGCCCCCAGGGGGGCCCCCCTGGGGGCCCCTCCACCGGGCCCCCCATGGGGCCTGTCAGGGCGCGCAGGGGGCCCCTCAGGGGGGCCCCCAGGGGGGCCCCTGGTGGTATAGCAAGGGGAGGACTCTTTGCTGCAGATTGCACTTGAGGGGCCCCCAAAGCCTATTGGGGGGCCCCCCATGGTCTTAAGGGGGGCACCCCAGGTCAGAAGGGGGCCCCTCGTGGTTGGGGGGCCCCCAATGGGGGGCCCCCTGGGGGCCCCCAGCCTCCACTTAGAATAAAAAAGGCTCATAAATTAGGAGTTACCCTTCTGAGAGCCCCGCTGTAAACCCTAAACCCTAAACCCTAAACCCTTAAACCTCAGTTAAAGTGTACAGAACCCCTGGGGGCTATAAACCCCAAATTCTAAACCCTAAACCCTTATTTCGATTGCCGAGGGTCCTTGGGGCCCCCGCCATTCTAGCGAAGCCCGAAGAATAGAAACCCGAGGCATGAACCCCTAAACCCTAAACCCTAAACCCTAAGCCGCCAAATAAGGCTGCAGGGCCTAAATCTCCAAACCCTGATTCTAGCCCTAACTGGGGGGCCCCAGGGGGCCCCCGGGGGCTGCTGC
>NW_013541854.1:0-328 GCF_000499545.2 Eimeria tenella
CCAAACCCTAAGCCCTACACCCTAAACCCTGAATTAGGGTTTGGGGCCCCGCGCTTTCGCTTTCTTCTGTTGCTGGGTGCGGACTGCGGCTCCGTTTGAGACTTCCCGGAGGGTCAGGGTTTAGGGTTTAGGGTTTAGGGTTTAGGGTTTCTTTGCTTTTGCGGGGGCGAGAAGGAGAAAAACCAATTTGCTGCAGCGCCAGCAGCAGCTGCTGCTCCCCCTCCTGTGCTTTTGCTGCTGAGCGCTGGCAGCTGCAAGCCACTTGCCAAAGCCATTCTGCTGCAGCGCACCCCCTCCCGCTGCTGCTGCTGCTGCTGCTGCTGCTGCT
>NW_013541854.1:370-591 GCF_000499545.2 Eimeria tenella
AGCAGCAAGAGCAGCAGCAACAGGAGTCAGCCACGCGTGCTGCAGCAGCTCAGCTAGAGTTGGCCTTGCTTTGGGAGACACCTGCAGCAGCTGCTGCAGCAGCAGCAGCCCCTGGGTGTCTCCTTTCAGCAGCGGGAAAGCAGCAGCAATGCTGCTGCTGCTGATGCTGCCGTTGGGCTCGAAAGCCATAAACGGTGCTGCTCCTGCTGCTGGAGCCGACA
>NW_013541854.1:691-1256 GCF_000499545.2 Eimeria tenella
AGGGTTTAGGGTTTAGGGTTTAGACCCTAGGGCTAGGGTTTAGGGTTTAGGGTTTAGGGTTTGCCTTCTAGGGGGACGTTGTTCAAGTGAGCCGCCTCCAATACTGTGCAGCCCTCTGGGACATTTACGGGGGTTTCTTTCCCATCTTCTTCGACAAAGACGAAAGACCTGAACGCCCGCAAACCCTAAAAAAGGGTTTAGGGTTTGCGGGGGTGCATCGGGGTTAGGGAGGGTGGATTGGGGTTTAGGGTTTCGGCAACGCAGAACTCCAACAGTTGCTTTCTCCGGATGCAGCGCCTAAATCCAACTAGAATCCCCAAACCCTAAACCCTAAACCCTAAACCCTAAACCCTAAACCCTACGCCCTAAGCGTCTACGCTCTGAACCACCAGCAACGCTCGTCTGGCTCCCTCTCCCCAGCAGACAGACCACAGTGCTTAGGGTTTAGGGTTTAGGGTTTAGGGTTTAGGGTTTAGGGTTTTACACTGTTTTGCCATTGGGTGGGGTTTTGGAGTGAAAGAAATGGCGGGGCGGAGCAGCAGCAGCAAAGCTGTAGATACACCTG
>NW_013541854.1:1516-1694 GCF_000499545.2 Eimeria tenella
GCAAAAAGCCTCACGCTTCACACTTTCCCTTACCTCCTGCTGCTGCTTTTGTTGCTGCTGCTGCTGCTTTTTGTGCTGCTGCTGCTGCTGCTGTTTTTGCTGTTGCTCCTGTTGTTTTGGTTGTTGTTGCTGCTGCTGCTGTTCTTGCTCCTGCTGCTGCTGTTTTTGCTTTGGCGGC
>NW_013541855.1:0-1351 GCF_000499545.2 Eimeria tenella
AAAACAGGCAGCGGTAGCAGCAGCTGCGGCAGCAGCGCCTGCAACGGCAGACAGCAGCAGCAGCAGCGGCATCTACAACAGCAGAAGCACCTGCAGCAGTAGCAGCAGCAGATATTTAGCAGAAGTAGCTGCTGCAGCAATAGCGATAGCAGCAGCTGCTGCAGCAACAGCAGCAGCACCTGCAGGAGAAGCAGCAGCAGCAGCAGCTCCGCCAGCGGCAACAAGATTGGCAGCAGCAACGCCTGCACCTGCAGCAGCAGTACGGGGAGCAGCAACAGAAACCCCTGCAGCAGCAGCAACAGCAGCAGCACCTGCAGCAGCAGCATCTGTGAAAAAGGCGGCAGCAGCAGCTACACATGCAGCAGCAGCAGCGCCTGAGCTAATACCAGCACCTGCCGCCCAAGCTGCACCTGCAGCAGCAGCAGCAACACTCGCAGCAGCAGCGGCAGCAGCAGCAGCTGCAGCAGCAGCTACTGCACTCGCACCTGCGCTTGTACCAGCAGCAACAGCAGCAGCACCACCCTCAGCAGCAGCAGCAGCATCGGGTGTAGCAACAGCAGCAGCTGCGGCAACAGGAGCACTTAGTCAGCAGCAGCAGCTGCAGCTGCAGCAGCAGCAGCAGCTGCAGCAGCAGATGAAGATGATGATGAATTACTTGCTGCGGTTTTCTGTTGTCTGGATATCTCTGATTCTCTTAACCGTCATGTTTCTGAGTGCACCAACAGTGCCGCTGCAGCAGCAGCAGCAGCAGCAGCAACAGCAGCTGTTTGCGGCAGCTATGCCGGCCCTTGAGGGCCCCCCAAAGCAGCAGCGGAGACTTCGCAGTTCTCGTTCAGGCGACCTCAGAAACAACGAGGTAAGACTGAGGGTTTGGGGTTTAGGGTTTAGGGTTTAGGGTTAGGGTTTAGAGTTTAGCGTTTAGGGTTTAGGGTTTAGGGTTTAGGGTTTGCCGCTTCTGATCCGTCGCTTCATTTGTGGCCGTTTCTACTGCTTTCATCGGCCCCACAGCAAGCTGTTGCAGCCAGCTAGCTAGCTAGCTGGCTAGCTCTGCGGCTAGCTAGCCACGCGCTAGCTAGCTAGCGATTTAGCTAGCTAGCTGCGGCCAATTGGACAGCTAGCTGCATCTATGGCTAGCTAGCCAGTTCTGTGGCCAACTAACTACGAAGTTACCTGGCTAGCTAGCTAGCTCCGTGGCTAGCCAGCTAGCTCGATGTCTAGTTAGCCAGCTAGCTCTGCGGCTAGCCAGCTACGAAGCTAGCTGGCTAGCTAGCTAGGCAGCTCTATGGCTAGCTAGCCACGAAGCTAGCTGGCAAGCTAGCTGGGTAACTCTATGGCTAGCTAGCTAGGTAGC
>NW_013541855.1:1423-1694 GCF_000499545.2 Eimeria tenella
GCAGCTAACTGTATGGCTAGCTAGCCACGAAGCCAGCTAGCTAGCTAGCTAGCTAGCTGCTGCTTCTCCCTTTGATATTTGCTGCTGCAGGAGGGGCCCACACCCTTTCTTTCTTTCCCTTTTTGTTTATTTCTTTTATCTCTTTTTGCTGCTCCTTCTATTTTAGTTTTGGGGGCCCTCCAGACTTACATGGGCGCCTTCGCTCGCGGGGGGCCCCTGGGGGGCCCCCCCTGGCGCAGCCCTTGGGGGGCCCCCCAGGGGCCCCCGGGGG
>NW_013541855.1:1732-2186 GCF_000499545.2 Eimeria tenella
GAAGGCGGTGATGGTCAAGCCCATGCCGACGCCGCGGCAGGAGTTGGGAAGCACCTGAAATAAATAAATAAACAAATAATGAATAAATAAATAAATAATAAATATTTAATTGTGAATTTGAATATTAATTCAGTGCTTTTATTTGCTCGCTCGTCCCGCAGAAAGAAAGAACGGAAATCGACGCTCGCCAGCAGCAGCAGCAGCAGCAAGCATATCTAGCAGCAGCATTAGCAGCAGCAAGCATATCCAGCAGCAAGCAAATCTAGCAGCAGCAGCAGCAGCAGGAACATTGATTTGACCGCAGCGACAGCAGTAGCAAGAACATTTGTCAGCAGCAGCAGCAGCAGTAGCGACAACACAACATTTGTCTGCAGCAGTAGCGAGGGCATTTGACAGCAGCAGCAGCTGCTGTTGCTGCTGCTGCGCTGGTGTAACACCAGCGCAGCAGCAGCAA
>NW_013541855.1:2286-2548 GCF_000499545.2 Eimeria tenella
AAGCCCGACTGAAGGAACAGCGCAACAAGCATCGAGGCGCCCGCGATGAGCCAGAGTCTAGGGCTCAGGGTCTAGGGTTTAGGGTCTAGGGTTGAGGGTTTAGGGTTTGGCGTACTGCAATAACAAGGTGACACACAACAGCCCCGAAGGTCCCGAGCAGCAGCAAAACGCGTCTCCCCAGCTTCTCAACGAGGCACATGCAGCAGATGACTCCCATGAACTGCAGCACACGACGCACGAAACCCTAATTTAGGGTTTAGGG
>NW_013541855.1:2589-2814 GCF_000499545.2 Eimeria tenella
TAATTTTTACACTTTTTACACTTTTAATACTTTTTATATCTTTTACACTTTTTATACTTTTTACACTTTTTATCCTTTTTACACTTTTTATCCTTTTTACACTTTTTATCCTTTTAACACTTTTTATACTTTTTATATTCATCACACTCTTTATACTCTTTCTACTTTTTGTACATTTTAGACTATTTACACTTTAGACTTTAAATACCACCTTTTTGAATTTAC
>NW_013541855.1:2881-3022 GCF_000499545.2 Eimeria tenella
TTGTCCACAGGGTCCAAGACAACTGCAACAATGCACATGTCGTAGCCCATGAGGAGGCCAGTGAGGGCCGCGAAGGCGGAGACGGAGGCCAGGGTGAGCGAGGAGTACTGCCTGCAGCTGCAGCGCCTGCGGCCCCCCGCC
>NW_013541856.1:0-233 GCF_000499545.2 Eimeria tenella
TTGGCCTTGTTTTTTTTGAGTTTTTGCTGCTGCTGCTGCTGCTGCTGCTGCCGGCTGCGGGGCCCTGTGGCTCTAGCCCCCGTAGCAGCAGCAGTGGTGCTGCAGCAGTAGCAGCAAAAAGCAACTCCGCTGCTGCCTTCTAATTTGCTTAGAAGAAGGCGGAGGAGGAGGCAGACTCAAACAGCAGCAGAAGCAGCTGCTGCAGCAGTTGCTGCGGCAGGTAATACAGCAAA
>NW_013541856.1:333-490 GCF_000499545.2 Eimeria tenella
CAGCAAATGCTTTTGCTGCTTCCTCCGCGGCCGTTTTGTAAGGGGGCCCCAAAGAAGGGTTTTATTCTTTGTTTAGGTAAAGAATTTATGCAGCAGTTGGCCGTGGTTCTTTTGAGTTTTTGCTGCTGCTGCTGCTGCTGCTGCTGCCGGCTGGGGG
>NW_013541856.1:512-1898 GCF_000499545.2 Eimeria tenella
TTCTAAATGGCTTGTGTTTGCAGATTTCTTCGAATTTAAAAGAAAGAAACAAACTTAAACGGACCAAAAAGACTTCTTGTCCGGGGTCTTGGCGGCGTTGCCGCTGACGACAGCGCGCGCCTTCTGGGGTGTATAGACAGCTGCAGCTGCGGATCGCCCGTGCGCATTTCCGCGTTTTCGGCTTCTGTCCACTTCATTTTTTCCGCGTTTTGATTCTTAAATACAATATTTGGCAATATCTTTTCATTTCGCGTTCGGGCTGCCTCGGTTTCCCGCCGCTTTCCCCCTTTTTGCGCTGCTTTCCACTCTGCTGCTCGCGCCAGCACACGGCCTCTCGGCGCTTCCCGCGGCTCTTTTCTCCGCGTTTTCTGCTAAATGAGTCCCCGCGCGTCACCTGCAGCAGCAGAAGGCCCCAATTAGAGAAGTTCCGCGTGAGTTGGGGCCTGCGAGGTGCTGCAGCCAGTCCAGCCGCCGCCTGCTGCTGCTGCTGCTCCCCAGACCCTCCCTGCAGCAGCAGCCGCTGCTGCAGCAGCAGCGCCGCATGCCCCGGGGGCCCCAGGGGCCCCGCACCTGCTTGTGAGCTGCCTGCAGGCCCCTCCGCCGCCGCGTCAGGGGGCCCCCCACAATGCAGGAGTGCCCCGAGGGCCCCCAGGGCCCCCAGGGGCCCCAGGGGCCCCAGGGCCCTGAGCAACCCCCAGCGGGGGCCCCCCAGGCCCCCCAGGAGCCCCCGGGGCCCCCGGGGCCCCCGGGGCCCCCCGGGGGCCCCCCGGGGGCGCTGGGGGGCCCCCAGGGGCCCCTGACGGAGGGGGAGCACAGCTACTACTCGGGGGAGTCTGTGTGTTACGTGGAAGGCTGTCTGCTGCGTTTTGACTCTCGAGAAAGTTTGGGAGTTTTTTATGACTCTTTGCACGACCGACTCGTGCAGCAGCAAAAGGGCCTTTTGACCATCCGCGACTGCCAGCAGCAGCACCCCAAGCTCCGCAGCCACTACCCCATCAGGTAGGGGGCCCCGCCCTCCACGGGGGCCCCCGGGGGCCCCCTGGGGGCCCCTGGGGGCCCCTGGGGGCCCCTGGGGGCCCCTGGGGGCCCCTGAGGGCCCCCGGGGGCCCCCGGGGGCCCCTGCTGCAGCGGCAGCTATTTTGCAAGGCTGCTTGGGTGTGTGCAGCAGCTTGTGTAGCCTGCATGCGTGGCGCACGCACGAACGAACTGACGAACTACTGCTGCTGCTGCTGCTGCTGCTGCTGCTGCTGCTGCAGGTTTATGAAGCCCAAGTGCATGCTAATGTCCTTCTCCCCCTGCGGGCAATACCTGCTGTACGTAACAGCCCCTGCGGGGGACAGCAGCAGCCCGGGGGGCCCCCCAGGGGGCCCCTCTGGGGGCCCCCCC
>NW_013541857.1:0-241 GCF_000499545.2 Eimeria tenella
TTGGCTGCAGCAGCAGCTGCTCTGCTGCAGCAGCAGCTGCTTTGCTGCAGCAGCAGCTGCTTTGCTGCAATAGCTGTTCTACTACTGCAACAGCTGCTCGGCTGCAACAGCTGCACTGCCGCAACAGCTGCTCGGCTGCAACAGCTGCTCTGCTGCAACAGCCGCGCTGCAGCAGCAGCTGCTCCGCTGCAACAGCTGCTCTGCTGCAGCAGCCCCAGCGGCAGTTGTGGCTGCTCTAGAG
>NW_013541857.1:363-1208 GCF_000499545.2 Eimeria tenella
CTTAGTTTTTGTTGGTCCGCTGGCGTATGACTGCGAGGTCCTGCTGGAAACGCCAGTGCCCAGTCCAGCCAGTTTTTCTTAAGTCTAGGAAGGACCTTACTGGCAGGGTCCAGCGGGGAGCAGCAGCAGCAGCAGCAGCAGCAGGAGCTGCAGCAGCAGCAGCAGCAACGGTGTCTGCGGCTCCGGGGGCGCGCTCTGCTGCTGCGCGCAGCTTCTCTATCGACAGCATCTCCGCGTCGGTCTGCAGGCAGCAAACACACGGCCACACGCATGCACTTGCTGCTGCTGCTGCTGTTGCTGCTGCTGCTGCTGCTGCTGTGTTAAAGCGGCAGTGCAGGAAGGATCCAGCAAAGAGGCGAAAACACAAAAGAGGGTTTGAGAAACCAGAAGCAGCAAGACACAGGACTGAGGCCCGCAGAGGCAGTGACCGGCCAAGCAGCAGCAGCAGCAGCAACCCAGCAGCAGCAACAGTAGCTGCAGCAGCGGCCTAGCCACAACAGAAGCAGCTGCAGGAACATCAGTCCAGCCCCAACAGTAGCAGGAGCAGCAGTCTAGACACAACAGCAGCAGCACCAGTCCAGCCACAACAGCAGCAGCAGCAGTCTAGCCACAACAGCAGCAGCAGCAGTCTAGCCACAACAGCAGCAGCAGCAGCAGCAGCAGTGCAGGCCCACTTGTTTGATGTACTGCAGCAGCAGCAGCGGGGGGAAGAGGGGCCACATGGTGCGGCAGAAGGTTCCTGTCTTTATGACAGCAGAGACAAATTGGGGAGAAAGATTTCTGTATTTGAATCTCATGGCGAAAGAGACGAAGCAGCGCAGCGGGCTGCGCCGGGTTGCTGCTGC
>NW_013541857.1:1308-1571 GCF_000499545.2 Eimeria tenella
TTTAACAATAATAGCAATCATGATGGTGGAAATGGCAAGGGTCACACCAATAATAGTACTTTCATCATAATTCGCTGCCGTTTTGTGTGTGTGCACTCGCAGTTCTCCTGATTTTGTAATGCTCTTGCTGCTCCACAGAGCACGTTTGCAACAGAATCCCTGCTAAGCATTCGCATCTTTGCCGACTGCCTTTGCCAAATAAATGACACACTCTAAGCCTGTAGAGTTGATAATAAACTCGCTCAAGTTTATTCCACAAACTT
>NW_013541857.1:1671-2246 GCF_000499545.2 Eimeria tenella
AGAAGACGCATTCGCAGCTCCTGCTGCAGCGCTCATTGCTGCCTCCGCAGCAGCAGAGGGAGATGCTGCTGGTGCAGTCATCTTCAGCTTCCTGGCGCCGCTGCTGCTGCTGCTGCTGCTGCTGCTGCTGCTGCCGCTGGTGCTGGGGAGGTTTAGCCGTTGGAAAGCGGAGGGATGCAGAGGCTTCGAGACTAGTGTGGAGCTTGAATAACCCGCAGCAGCACCTGCTGCTGCTGCAGCAGCAGCAACACACCAGCAGCTGCTGCTCGCTGCATGCAGCCCCGTCTCTGACCTACAGGGGCCCCCGGGGGGCCCCCCTCCACCCTACGAGTTCCGTGGCTTCGCTTTACTCTCTTTTTCAATTTCAGATTAAATTTATTATTTCAATTCTTCTTTTATTTCACAAGATCCTCCGCAGCAGGGGCTCGCGGGGCCCCGAGGCGCCAAGTGCTTCTTGCTGCGCTGCAGCATAAGACAAGAAGTCCTTTTAGTTCCTTCCGCAGCAACTTTAGAAAGAATAAAAGTTTTGCTGCTGCAGCTGAAGCCTCTATGGCTGGTCCTGAGCAGCAAAATGT
>NW_013541857.1:2291-2744 GCF_000499545.2 Eimeria tenella
AGCAGCCAGCTCCGAAGGCCGAGGGTTTACGGTTTGGGTTTAGGGTTTAGGGTTTAGGGTTTGGGGTTTAGGGTTTGGGTAATCTGCTGCTGGCCAACACAGGGAGTGAACACCCACACACCGCCTATGGGCTTGCAACAGAAAGCAGCAAAAATGGCTGCAGAGTTAAGCCATTAGTCCAGTTTCTCTGTTCATTTTAATTGATTTTTATTGTTTTTTGTTTTAAATGTTTTATTATTTTTTGCTTTCAAGTGAATCGCAAGTGCTGGCACAAGAAGGCCGACTCAAGGGTTTAGGACTTCTCGGTGGTTTTGGCAAGTGCAGCAAATGTGAAGCTTCGCAGCCTCGAGTTGTTCACACTTTTGAAACTACTGAAAGATTATAGACTGTGGAGTACTGCTGCACTTGTCTTATATGTCTTTATATTATAGTCTCTGCAATTCCGCAGGGGGC
>NW_013541858.1:0-1204 GCF_000499545.2 Eimeria tenella
TGAAGGCAAGGAGAGTGTCTCAGCGTTCAGCACTTCGTGTCTCTTTGTTGTTTTTCTTTATTTTGCAGTTTCTCCTTTTGCATGCCCCAGATAAAAGACAATGAATTTAGTTGCATGCATAAAGAAAATAAACAAAAAAGATAAAATAAAATGAAATGAAATAAAATGAAATAAAATGAAATGAATAAAATAAAACAAAATAAATTACTTGTGGGGTTTTGGCGGAAAGAAATGCGTCAGGTCTACTTCGGGTGTACGTACACCTCGCGTGGGCCTCCGCGCCCTTCTTTTGCTGCTGTCTGTTTTTTGTCTTTTTCTTCTATTAGCTTTATTTGGGCTAGCTGCTGCTGCTGCTGTTGCTGATGCTGCTGCTGTTGCTGCTGCTGCTGTTGCTGTTGCTGCTGCAGCATTGCTTCCTACATTTCCTCTGGGCCCAGCGCTCACTCGTGTCTCCTGCTGCTGCCTCCCCATTTGTCTGTGCGGAGACCCCACAGCAGCAGCAGCAGCAGCAGCAGCAGCAGCAGGGACTTCGGTAACTTCCTCGTCTGAGGTGTCTAGGGAGCTTTCTGTGGAGATCTTCACTGCGGGGTCTGGGGTGTACGTACACCCCACGGGCTCAGAGGGGGAATTTTCCCGTGAAGAGACACTTATGACATCAGGGGAACTTTTAAAGCAGCCGGAACGCCTTTTGCTGCTGCTGCTGCTGCTGCTGTTGCCGCTGCTGCTCTCTGGGGACACAGACGTCCAACCAGCGTCTCCTTCGTTTTCCTGTCTCCCCGCGTCCCTTTGGCCCGACACCTGGTGCTGCTGCTGCTGCTGCTGTTGCTGTTGCTGCTGCTGCTGCTCTGTTTTGGGGCGAGTGAAAAATGCTTCAATTGTACACGAGCTACTGCGGGCGCTGCAGGGGCCCCCCGTACCCCCGGGGGCCCCCAGTACCCTGGGGCCCCCTGTACCACCGGGGGCCCCCCGGACCCTGGGGGCCCCACCTGCAGCAGCTCCGTGGGGCACAAACCCAGAAAAAGTCAAACTAATGACATTAATTGTTTTTAATTCTGTCTCCAACATATCTCCCGTCACAAGTCTGAAAAGGTGTAGAGACACCTCGCACAACGCCACCTCCAGGGGCCCCTGGGGGCCCCCTTCCTCTAGGGGGCCCCCGGGGGCCCCCGGGGCCCCGGGGCCCCCCCGGGCCCCGGGGGGGCCC
>NW_013541858.1:1260-1781 GCF_000499545.2 Eimeria tenella
AACGCACGGGTGGGGGCAATGCGAAGGAGCGGCTCCTGCGTTTGAAGGTTCCCTTCAGGCTGCAGCAGCAGCAGCAGCAGCAGAAGAAGCAGCAGCAGCAGCAGCAGCAGGATTAACAGAGGACGGGGCAGATGCAGCAACACCAGGGCAAGTGTATGAAGCAGCAACAGCAGCAGCAGCCAAAATAACCCCCAAAGCGAAACAGTTGCCGCAGCAGCCCCCGCAGCAGCAGCAGCAGCAAGTGCGGACCCAACTGAAAGCCTGAAAGAGGAAGCAACGAGGCCTCTGGGCTGGAGGGTGTCTTTGTGTCTTTGGAGGATTCTGGAAATGAGTTTTTGGATTTCTTTTTTTAATTGAAAAAAAGAAAAAATTGGAAAAAGTTTAAAAGAGTTTTCTGCTGTTAAAGACTGCAGCACTTCAGGTGTCTCCTCAACTTCCTCCTTTTCCTCTCCAAGACACAGCAGCCGCAGCCGCGCTGCATGCGCTGCTGCTCGCGCCGGTGTACGTACACCCCACGCGCC
>NW_013541858.1:1881-2030 GCF_000499545.2 Eimeria tenella
AGTGCTCCCAGCCCGGGGTTTGCTGCACATGCAAAACTTGAAATAAATATTCTTCCGAGACCAGCCCCCTCGGGTCTCTCCGCAGCTCTTCTCGGAAAAGGTCGTATTGCTGCATGCATGCAAACGCATGCATGCGTTTGCATGTGTTT
>NW_013541858.1:2073-3248 GCF_000499545.2 Eimeria tenella
GCTGGGGGGGCTGCGGGCCCCGTGGGGAGACAGCAGACACGCGAGCTTGTGAGGAGAAAGGGACAGCAAGTCTTTGCTGCTCTCGACATGAGCTGCTGCCAGCAAACGCGCCGTCGCTGCGCCTGCAAACAGCAGCAGCAGCAGCAGACGCAGCAGCAGCAGCAGCAGAAACGATGGCGCACTTCCTTATGCGCGTAAAGAGGCAGATTTAACCTGCTGCATTCCAGACGAAGACTAACAGCAGCAGCAGCAGCAGCAGCAGCAGCAGCAGCAACAGCAACAGCAACAGCAGCGCCAAGAGTAAACGCAGCAGCAACAGCAGCAGCCACAGCAGCAGCAGCAGCAGTCATGGGGAGAACGGCCACAGAAAATGTTAACGCAACAGCAGCAATTCAAATAGCAGCAGCAGTAGCAGCAAGAGACAGCCAGCAGCAGCAGCAACAAGAGAGAGCCAACAGCAGCAGCAGCTACAGCAGCGCCAAGAGCAAACAGCAGCAGCAGCAGCAGCACTGAAGCAGCAGCAGCAGCAGACCGATTCCGGGGATCTGTATTAGGCGTTTATTAAGCAAAAAGTGTCTCTTGTTTTCTGTGAGCAGCAAAGTTTGCTGCTGCGGCTTGTGCTCTTTTGCTGCTGCTTTGGCGAGGCTCTTGTTGCAGCAAATTCCTGCGAGCAGCAGCAAACTGGAAGAAAACTTTGGAAAGAAATAAAGCAAAAGACACAAAAGAAATAGTTAATTTAATTTAATTTAATTTAATTTGATTAATTTAATCTTTTGCTGCTGACCTCCTGTTGTTGTTAATCCTAAAGACACAAATATCTGGACCCTCATTGCTGCTGCCAAGTGAGCAGCAACAACCAGCAGCAGCCGCTGCACCCCGCAGCAGCACTCCCCGCTGCAGCAAACACTCGCTGCTGCTGCTGCTGCTGCTGCTGCTGGCACTGGTGCTGCTGCGGGTGCTGGTGTTGCTGCTAGTGCTGCTGCTGCTCTCGCGGGGTGCTGCTGCTCTTGCTGTCCGTGCTGTCCTTGCTGCTGCTGTTGCTGCTGCTGCTGCTGCTCCCCCTGGTGATGCTGCTGCTTCTCCGCCTCCGCCTCTTGCTGCTTCTGCTGCTGCTGCTGCTGCTGTATATGCTGTTGCTGCTGCCGCTGCTGCGGCAGCTGCATCAGCTGCTGGGG
>NW_013541858.1:3444-3799 GCF_000499545.2 Eimeria tenella
TGCTGCTGTTGCTGCTGCTGCTGCTGTCTCCTTGAAGTGTCTCGCATAAGGTCCCCTTCTCCTCGTAAACAAACGCAGGGCACGACAGCTCCCAAGTGCAGCAGCAGCGGCCCAAGGGGCTTTCACAGCTTGCTGCTGCTGCTGCTGCTGAAGGGGGCTGCTGCAGGCTACTGCTGCTGCTGCTGCTGCAGTCACCGTCGCTGCAGCAGCTGCAGGAGCAGCAACGCAGAACCTCCGGCCGCAGAACTTCTGCTGAGAACCTGGGCCGCTGCTGCGGGGGCTCCACAGAAACCCTGAGGCAGCAGCAGCAGCCAGCAGCAGCAGCAGCAGCAGCAGCAGCAGCAGCAGGCCTTGC
>NW_013541858.1:3845-4023 GCF_000499545.2 Eimeria tenella
TGGACACAGCTCAGCAGCAGCTGCAGCAAAGAGACAAAAACGACACGAGAAGATCCAGAAATATCAATAAAGAAATCATCCAGGCCCAGGCGCTGCACCGGGCGGTGTGGGATCTCTGCAGCAGCAGCAGCAGCAGCTGCTGCTGCTGCTGCTGCTGCCGCTGCTGCTGTTGCTGCCG
>NW_013541859.1:0-214 GCF_000499545.2 Eimeria tenella
TAAAAGAAAGAAAAAGAAATAAAAAGGAAAAGGTAAAAAGAAACAAAAAAGAAATAAAAAGAAATGAAAAGAAATAAAAAGAAAAAAAGAAATGATAAAAAGACAAAATTAAGAGAAAAGGTCCTCCGGCAGCTGAGCCACCACAGGGTATATGCCCTCGCTAGGGGCCCACGGACAAGTCCCTGCTGCTGCTGCTGCATGCAGAGCGCTGCTG
>NW_013541859.1:314-467 GCF_000499545.2 Eimeria tenella
ACACAAAAGGCACTTCATCAAAACACTCTACACCCACAGGGGGCCCCACAGGGGCCCCCAGAGTGGGCCCCATTGGGGGCCCCATAGGGGGCCCCATAGGGGGCCCCACAGGGGCCCCCCGAGGGGGCTCCCTATGGGGCCCCAGAGGGGGCC
>NW_013541859.1:1380-1596 GCF_000499545.2 Eimeria tenella
AACTGTGGGGCCAGATATGCGCACAGAGAGGCGGCAGCAATAGCGGCAAAGAGTCAAGCTGCCGCTGCGCCCCACAAATGCTGCTGCTGCTGCTGCTGCTGCTGCTGCTCCGCCCACAGACCGGCACAGAGACCAGCTCAGACCATAACTGCTGCTCCGCGCCTGCAGCTCCCCAGCCCGCGCAGCAGCAGCAGCAGCAGCAGCTGCTGCTGCTGC
>NW_013541859.1:1650-2045 GCF_000499545.2 Eimeria tenella
CTGGTGACTCGCTCGCGGTAGAGCCCTGCGGTGTCTCCAGAGCAGAGGCGGGGTCAGTGTGGGCTCCTGAAGCATTTGCTGCTCCCCTTTCTGCTGCTGCTGCTGCTGCTGCTGCGTCCGTTTCCGCTGGGGTTGGCGCTCTTGTTGCTGCAGTATCAGGAGACGGAGCTGCGGTGTTGGCGGCAGCAGGAGCTTCACGTGTCTGTTTGTTGGCAGCCTGCTGCTGCTGCTGCTTGTGCTGCTGCTGCTGCTGCTGCTGCTGAGCTGCTGCTGCAGTGCGCACCGCCACAAGAAAAGAGAAGGAGACATCTCCTTCTACATTAAGGGACGCGTCGAGGAGGTGCATCGGCTGGCCCTCTTCCTCCAGCAGCAGCAGCAGCTGCTGCTGCTGCTGC
>NW_013541859.1:2109-2339 GCF_000499545.2 Eimeria tenella
TGCTGCTGCTGCTGCAGCCACCTGCGAGCAGCAACTTGAAAGGCGCGCTCCCCCGAGGGCGCGTCGAGGGCCAGCGGCTGCTGCGAAAGGGGAGGGACATTTGCTGCAATCTTTTGTCCCTTTTGAGTTAAGAAAAGAGTCAGCAGCAGCTCGTTGCAGACCACTAAACGAGGGGCTTCTCTCGGTGCTGCTGCTGCTGCTGCTGCTGCTGCGGAGGTGGCAGCAGCGGG
>NW_013541859.1:2509-2653 GCF_000499545.2 Eimeria tenella
GCAGATATGACAAGAAAACGCACGCCGTCGATCTCAGTGGCCCTCAGCTGCATAATGTCCACGCGGGGAAGCTCCTTTGCTGCGGCGCCCCTGCTGCTGCTGCTGCTGCTGCTGCTGTTGCTGCTGCTGCTGCTGCTGCTGCTG
>NW_013541859.1:2699-3635 GCF_000499545.2 Eimeria tenella
GCAATGCAGGGCCAGCTGCTCATCTAGGCACTTGAATATGTTTATGGGGACAGACCACTCGCACTGTAGGTTTCCGAGGCAGAGCCCGCAGCAGCAGCAGCTGCTGCTGCTGCTGCGTCTGCTGCTGCAGCTGCAAGCAGCAGCAGAAGCAGGGAGCACCAGCGGGGTCAGCAGGTCACTGCCGTAGATAGCCGCGTGCAGCTTTTGCCGCAGCAACAAGCTGAGCGTCTCCTGCTGCGCGCCATGTGCGCTGCTGCTGCTGCAGCTGCTGTTGCTGCTTAACCTCCTACTGCTGCTGCTGCTGCTGCTGCTGCTGCTTGCATAGGGCTTGGTGCGGCGCAGCTGGATTTGTGCTGCTGTGAAGGAAGGGCTGGGCTCGAGTGTCTCTTGAGGTCCCAAAGAGACACTGGAGGTGTCTGTACACCCCAAGGGCTTCAGCTGCAGCGGGAAGGGGCATGCGTTTAGCAGCAGCTGCAGCAGCAAACGGAAAAACAATTTCCGCATTTAAATTTATTTGAATAACAAATGTGCCAACTAGTGAATTAAATTTATTGCAAATGATTTAAATCTCTTTTGTGGGGTTGGGCTGTATGTAACACATTTAACATTTATATTTATTTGTATTTATTTGTGTAAATAAGTATAAATAAATATAAATAAATACAAATAAATATAAATAAATATAAATAAATGCAAATAAATATACGTAGTATATCAAGATTTCAATGCTACTTTGGGTAAACAGCAGCAGCAGCAGCAGCAGCAGCAAAAGGTGCAGCTCACGAGTTTGGGTTTGATTATAACGAGAAGAGCATTTCCGAATTTGCTGCTGAGGCGAACAGACTGCAGCAGCAGCTGCAGCCCCTGGCTGAGCTGCAGCAGCACCGGAGGATGCACCGTCTCTGCTGCTGCTGCTGCTGCTGCTGCCACAGGCAC
>NW_013541859.1:3719-3852 GCF_000499545.2 Eimeria tenella
GCGGCTGCCCTTCAGCCGCAGTGCAAAAGACAAATGCGGGATGCAGCACAAAACGGGGAGGGCCCCCCAGTCTCTTTTGGGGGCCCCCCCCACCCTGCTGCTGCTGCTGCTGCTGCTGCTGCTGCGGGGGGGG
>NW_013541859.1:3952-4168 GCF_000499545.2 Eimeria tenella
CGTGGGGGCAGCTCTATGGGCAGCACGTGGAAAGAGTCCCCAGCAGAAGGCGCCAGCGCGGGCCTGTACTGCAGCGGCAGCTGAGTTAAGTTCAGCAGCCAGAAGGGGCAGCAGCAGCACAAAGTTAGGCAAGTTCCATCGAAAGAAGCTTCTATCAGCAGCTCCTGCTGCTGCTGCTGCTGCTGCTGCTGTTGCGGGTAGTCTTGCTGCGGCGGA
>NW_013541859.1:4268-4619 GCF_000499545.2 Eimeria tenella
CGGAAGCTCGCAGGTGACGGGGAACGTCATCGACCACGGCGCCTGCCACGCCTCGCTCTCCCCAGCAGCAGCAGCAGCAGCAGCAGCAGAAGGGTCCCCTTCAGCAGCTGCTGAGGGGGCGGCCCAGTCCAGGGCGCCCGCAGGCTTCAGCATTCTGCTGCTGCTGCTGCTGCTGCTGTGGCCCGCCGGGTATCCGTCCAGGAGCAGCAGAGGGATCTCTCCCGCAGCTGGTGCTGCAGCAGCCGCCCCCTTGTGCTGCCTGTTCTCCTCGCTGCTGCTGCTGCTGCGTCTGTTATCCCTGCTGCGCGCAGCAGCTCCCCCCGCTGCAGCAGCAGCTCCTGCTGCTGCAGC
>NW_013541859.1:4781-4917 GCF_000499545.2 Eimeria tenella
GACTGCAGCAGACCACTGGACCGCCCCCAGCAGCCGCAGCTGCAGCGAGAGACCATTGGTCCACTCGAAGAGCGTGAGGCCGTGGCGGGCCCCGGGGGGCAGCAGCAGCCGGCAGGCCCGCGGCGGCGGCTGCTGC
>NW_013541860.1:0-1424 GCF_000499545.2 Eimeria tenella
AGCTGTGGCTAGCTACTGTGGCTAGCTGCAGCTAGCTACTGTAGCTAGCTGTGGCTAGCTGTGGCTAGCTGTGGCTAGCTGCTGCTTACCGCGAGGTGGGCCATTCCCGCCTGAGTCTCTTTTGCCTTTTCCCTCATGTCTTCTATAAGAGAGCCTCGGGGCTCCAAAACAAAGCTAAAAACAAACAGCAGCAGCAGCAGCAGCAGCAGCAGCAGCAGCTGCAGCAGCAGACCCTGTAGCAGCAGCAGTGCCAGCAACGGCACCGCAGCGGCAGAACGCAAGCGCTAACAGCAAAATCAGCTGCTGGCAGTCGTGCTGCAGCAGCAGCAATAGCAGCAGCAGCAGCAGATCTTGCAGCAGCACATGCTGCAGCGGCAGCTGCAGCAGCAGCAATAGCAGCAGCAGCAAGGCCTACAGCCTGGCTATTTGCCTGTACACCTTAGCCTCTGGCCGAGCTTCCCGCATCTGCAGCAGCAGCAGCAGCAGCAAAGTCCACAAAAGCCTAAACCCTGAGCCGCAAACCCCAGACCCTAAACCCCAAACCCTAGACCCTAAACCCCAAACCCTAAACCCTAAACCCTAAACCCTAAACCCTAAAGCCTACGCTTTGGACTGCGGCCTCTGCGCTCTTAATGGCGATGGCGCTGCGGTGTCTGGACTGCTTCACTCTGGCCAGCTGCTGCTGCAGCGTCTCCTGCTGCTGCTGCAGCTCTTCGCCCTGCAGCAGCAGCAGCAGCAGAAAACCCGTTTGTCAGCAGCAGCCGCAATGGGCTAGCCAATAGTAGCAGCAGATGTGTGCAGCAAAAGAAGCCGAGAACAACGGCAGCAGGAACTGCCGCCGCAGCAGCAGGAAATGCTGCAGCAGCAGCAACAACAACAGGAGCTCCAGCAGCAGCAGCAGCAGCAGCAGCAGGTGAGTCTAATTGTGTGCACCATCTTTAAGAGCTCCTGCATCTGCGATTCTGCAGATGACCCTTCTCCGCTCTCCCTCTTCGCCATCGTCCCTGCTGCTGTTGCTGCTGCTGCTGCTGCTGCTGCTTGTCGCGACCCTGGATCACCACCCAGGCAAAGGCAGCTGCTGGCGCTTTTTCTGTTCTCAAATTCTTCAAATTAATTTTAATTTTAGTTTAAAAAAGCGAAAGAGGCAGCAGCAGCTGCTGCTGCTGCAGTGCATGCATGCAGACACCGGGGCTGCAGCAGCAGCAACTCCTGCTGCTGCCGTTGCTGCAGCGGGGCTTCGATGCATGGGTATTGTCTGTTTGTCTCTGTTTTTGTTTATTTAAAAATAATATATTTCTATTTTATTTTACTTTATTTGTTTGCTGTTTTTTTACGATCCTTTGTTGCTCCTCTATATATATACCTTCACCCCAATCCATGGCGGTTTCAGAAGGCGCAGCAGCAGCAGCAGCAGCAGCAGCGCC
>NW_013541860.1:1524-1670 GCF_000499545.2 Eimeria tenella
GGAGCTGAAGAAGAGGGGGGGGGTGAGAAAAGGCGAGTTGACTTGCAAATTGATTTAATAAATTAATAGATTAATTTAATTTATTTTTCAATTGAAAATTAAATAATTTATTAAATCAAATTAAGACAATTCAAAAACAGCCAAAC
>NW_013541860.1:1770-2325 GCF_000499545.2 Eimeria tenella
GGAGGATTGGGAAGACGCCGTGCGCGAGGGTGACGTGAACGGCTTCCTAGAGATCCTGAGAAGGGCGCAGCAGCTGCAGCAGCAGCAGCAGCAGCTGCAGCAGAAGCAGCAGCAGCAGCAGCTGCCAGTGGATGTGGGCTTTCGTGATGACCGCGGCAACACTGCGCTGCATTATGCTGCAGCAAATGGGCATGAGGCTTTAGTGGAGCTTTTGCTCAGCAGAGGTAAATAAATAAATAAATAAATTGTTTATTTATTTATTTGTTTATTTGTTTATTATTTAATTCAATTATTTATTTAATTTAATTAATTAGTTTACTTTTATTCACTTGTTTGAACTCAATTGAAGAAGCAGACGATCAAACTAACATGCTGCTGCTGCTGCTGCTGCTGCTGCTGCTGCTGCTGCTGCTGCTGCAGGGGCTCGTCTGGAGCCCAACAGCAGCGGCAACACGCCGCTGCACTGGTTGGTTTTGAACAAGCAGAAGAAGGTGCTGCAGCTGCTGCTGCAGCAGGAGCAGCAGCAGCGCAGCAGCTGCCCCCTCCATAGGCCAG
>NW_013541860.1:2425-2577 GCF_000499545.2 Eimeria tenella
GGGCCAACTTCATTCTATCCCTCAAGTTCATTTGAATGTTGTGCACCTTAAGGAGCTTCAACTTGCCTTTATAAGGTGGACCAGTGGTCAAGTTGCCACTGGCCCAGGTATTTAGTTGCAGCTAGCTAGCTAGCTAGCTAGCTAGCTAGCTA
>NW_013541861.1:0-405 GCF_000499545.2 Eimeria tenella
GCCACAAGGGCCCCTCGGCTAGGGGGGCCCCCCCTGCGGGGCCCCCCAGCGGGGCCCCCCACAGGGGAGGGGGCCCTCACAGGGGAGGGGCCCCCTACAGGGGAGGGCGGCCCCACAGGGGGCCCCTCTGTAGCGGGGCAGAATTCCATAGGCAAGATCTCCACAGGGGGGGCCCCCACAGGGGCCCTCACAGGGGCCCCCACAGGGGGGCCCCCCTGAACAGGGAGCCACCCCAGGGTGGGGCCTCCCGGGCTGGGGGCCCCCGTAGGACCCTCGCCATTTAGGGGTATCGCCACTGGGGGCCCCCCGAGGGGGGGCTCCCAGGCGGGGGCCCCCACCCCTGGGTCTGGGGCTCCACTGCTGCTGCTGTAGCCGCTGAGAACCAAACCTGAGTTGCTAGGGGGG
>NW_013541861.1:439-694 GCF_000499545.2 Eimeria tenella
CGCCCCAAGCCATTCATGTTGGGGGGCCCCTCTGCTTGGGGGCCCCTTGGAGGGGGGCCCCCAGGTGGTGCAGCAAAAGGGGGCCTCTTCTTTGCAGCTGCAGTAGAGGGTTTGCACTTAGCCTTTGGAGTTGGGGGGCCCCCCTGGGGCCTGCTCTTGGCTGGGGGCCCCCGACCAGAAAGGGCCTTCTGCTGCTGCTGCTGCTGCTGCGGTGGCTGCTGCCGCTGCTGCTGCTGCGCGGTTTGCGCAGCTGCA
>NW_013541861.1:709-1930 GCF_000499545.2 Eimeria tenella
GGGGCCCCCAAGAAGGCAAGCTGCTCGTTGCGGGCGGGGGCGGGGGCCCCCTTGCTGACTTGTTGGGAGTGAGGGGGCCACCCGTAGGTGGCTGCAGCAGCTGTGCCCTTTCCTGCTGCTGCTGCTGCTGCTGTTGCTGCTGCTGCTGCTGCTGCTGCTGCTGTCTGGGGTGTCCCCTTAGCTCCCAAGGCACTTCAGCAATCTCTTTTAAAATCATGTCTGCTGCTTTGGGGGTCCTGGGAATCTCTCTGTCTCCTTCAGAGGCGGGGGGACCCCCGGTGGGGGCCCCCCCCACCCCACTGGGGGCCCCCTGGTCCCCACCGGGGGGCCCCCCAGCTTCGCTGGGGGCCCCTCCGCTGTCGCTGGAGGCCCCCTCGGAGTCGCTGGGGCCCCCCAAATCCCAGAAGTTGAAGTGGGAGGGATGCAGCAGGGGGGCCCACCACTTGTTGTTCTTTTCTGAGATTTGTTTGTCCCCTTTTTCAGTTTCTGTCTCTTTTATAAGTCCTTTTGCTTCTTCCTTGTCTAAAGGGGCCCCCGGAGGCCCCCACGAGGGGCCCCCAGAGCCAGAGGGGCCCTCAGGGGGCTCCACAGGGACCGCCTCCAAGCTGTAGGGTGCTGGGGGGGCCCCCCACTTCTTGGGGGGCCCCTGGGGGGGCCCATTGGGGGGCCCCTTGGTGAGGGACCCCTTAGGTTGGCCCCCCTTGGGGGGCCCCTTGGGGGCCCCCCTTTTGCTTCCTGCTGCTGCTGCTGCGTCTCTGCCCGCCCCGAAGAAGGTGGGGGGCCCCTCATCGTGTTCGCCGTTGGAAGCATCTGTGTCGGTTTCCTCTCCTTGCTGCTGCTGCTGCTGCTGCTGCTGCTGCAGCTGCTGCAGCTCTTGGGGAGACAGTTTAGGGACAGCTTCGCTGCTGTGTTTGTTCTTCACTTTTGTCAAGTCCAAAGGCATGCTGCGCATGCCTTTGAGGCCCTCCGTAGAAGCAGTTGCTGCAGAGGGGGGCCCCCGGGAGCTGGAGGGGGGCCCCCGGGAGCTGGACGGGGGCCCCCCGGGGGCCCCCCACTTAGGGGGCCCCCCTGCAGCAGCAGGGGGCCCCTGAAGCGGCCCCTCAGCTGCTTCTGCATGCGGGGAGTCTGAGAACTGGCGCTGCTGGCTGCGTTTCATCAGTGGGCGTTTGGCCGTGCCAGCAGCAGCAGCAGCAGCAGCAGCAGCAGCAGCAGGGGGCGGGG
>NW_013541861.1:2030-2178 GCF_000499545.2 Eimeria tenella
TCAAAAGATAATAAATCTTTCACCAAAGCTGTCGGAAGTCTTCTTTTACTTCCCTCTTCAAAGTCTCCGTACAAAAATGAATCTCCGCTGGCTCTTGAGACGCTTCCCTCGCGCCCGGGGGCCCCCTGGGGGCCCCCGCGGGGGCCCC
>NW_013541861.1:2278-2411 GCF_000499545.2 Eimeria tenella
GACCGCAGGCCTTCCTGCTGCTGCGAATGCATGCGCAGCCTCCTGCACGATTTGCTGCTTGCAGCGCGAGGGCAGCAGATGGATCTGCTGCTCGTTGCCTGGCGCTGCAGCAGCAGCAGCAGCAGCAGCAGCA
>NW_013541861.1:2511-2750 GCF_000499545.2 Eimeria tenella
CGGGGGCTAGAGCCCTCGGAAGAAGCAGCAAGTTGCGCAGGGGGCCCCACGATGACCTGGTAAATCTGGTCGAGGGTCTTGTCAATTAAGTCCAAGTTTTCTTCTTGTTCTTTTGTTGGCAACTTCGCCAAATTTCTCTGTCTCCTTTCTGGGGCTGGCCTTCCGTAGAGGGCCCAGGGGGTCTCCAGGGGCCTCTTCTTGGGGGGGGGGGGTTTGAAAGAAAGGGGGTCAACAAAAGG
>NW_013541861.1:2867-3149 GCF_000499545.2 Eimeria tenella
GCTCCGGGGGCCCCTGCTGCGCCCCTGCGAGAGGCTCCGGTGCCTCCGCGAGGGGCCCCTCGAGCCCAGGGGGGCCCCCGGGGGGCCCCTCGAGGGGGGGGCCCCCAGGGGGCCCTCCAGGGGCCCCCCAGACACGGAGGCCCCTCTTCTTTGCTCAGGGGGGCCCCCAGGGGGGCCCCCAGGGGGCCCCGCTAGGGCCCCGGATGGGAATCGGGGGCCCGCGGAACTGCGGCGGCGTGACCCCCCTCCGCCCCTCCCTGCTGCTGCTGCTGCTGCTGCTGC
>NW_013541861.1:3218-3578 GCF_000499545.2 Eimeria tenella
TGGAAGGGCCCTAGGGCTTGTGGCCGCGGCGTTTGTCTGCTGCGCTGCGGTGGGCTGCATGCAGCAAAAAAACCATAAAGGATTTTTAATTTATTTTTTATTTGCTGCGTTTTATTCTTGTATTTAATTTACTATTTTATGTAATTGTAGCTTTCGTTTTTTACTAATTAATTAACTTACAAATTAATTGAACAATTAATTATTTAATTACTTAATTATTTAATTATTTAATTATTTAATTATTTATTTAGTTAATTAGGTAATTAAACTAATTAACTAATTAATTAACTAGTCGATGAAATGACCAATCCGCCAATTTATTGCAAACCATTTAATCAACTAATTAATAAACTACTTACT
>NW_013541861.1:3678-3931 GCF_000499545.2 Eimeria tenella
CTGCTTGGGCAACGACGCTGCTGCCTGAAATGGAAAAAACAAACATAAGAGAGTTTTTGTTTTAATGTTTCCTTTTTGATTATTTAATTATATCTTTTTTGACAATTTAAAAATAAAATAATGTTTAAATTTCCTTTTATTCTTTTTTATTTTTATTTTTTAATTACCTAACAAGCGAATTTCGTAAGGCGAGGGCCCCCCGTTCGGGTGTACGTACACCTGGCGGTCCCGAGCCTCTTTTGCTGCAGCTTTT
>NW_013541861.1:4031-4412 GCF_000499545.2 Eimeria tenella
TGCCCTAAACCCTAAACCCTAAACCCTAAACCCTAAACCCTAGGCCTTAAACCCTAAACCATAGGCAAGAAACAACTGGTCCAGAGGCAAGCGGATGTTTCTACAAATTTATATATTTATATATATATTTTCCCCAAATATGACATATTTAATATGAACATCTGTTAATGTGCACACACATCCTAAATGCCAAACCCTAAACCCTAATCCCTAAACCCTAAACCCTAGTTCCTGACCTTTGGAGTATGCGTCCCTCCCATCCCCTCGCCTCGTTCCCGCAGGAGCTCCCCTGGGGGGCTCCCTGGGGGGGCCCCCAGGGGGGCCCCCAGGGGGCCCCCCAGGGGGCCCCCCGGGGGGCCCCCCCCGGCTTGGGGGCGCACA
>NW_013541861.1:4438-5141 GCF_000499545.2 Eimeria tenella
TGAAGCCTGTAGAAGAGGAGATGGGCCTTGGCCCTTCTTGCTGCTGCTGCTCTGGGATTTTGCTGCTGCAGCTGCTGCTGCTGGCTGCTGCTGAGGGCCAAGCACTTCTTGAGCAGCAGCAGACCCTCTTGTCTTTTTGCTGCTAAAGGGGACAGGAGACAGTCTTTGATTTCGGGCAAAGTGGGGGGCCCCCCGTAGTAAGAGGGGCCCCTCAAAGAGGGCCCCAGGGGGGCCCCCAGGGGGCCCCTCAAGCTGCTCGGGGCTGTCGAGCTTTCGCTGAGGGCCCCCATTTCCCCAATCTCCGACTCCAGGTGAGCAGCAGCTTCTTCGCACTGCAGCAGCAGCAGCGGCAGCAGCAGCAGCAGCAGCAAGGGCAGCAGCAGCAGCAGCAGCGGCAGCAGCAGCGAGTAAACAGCAGGTCAGTGAGGGCCAAGCAGAGAAGCTTGTTAGTAAAGTGCTCCTCCAAATATGGAAACCCTTAAGCCTAAACCCTAAACCCTAAACCTAAAACCCTAAACCCTAAACCCTAAACCCTAAACCCTAGGGACGCACAGCTTTTCTTGCTTCTTTAAGTTTGAGTTTGGTTGCCTCCTCGAGTGTCTTTTGTTTATCCCTGGTGTTGATTTCTTTTCTGTCCTGCTCCTGCTGCAGCTGCTGCTGGAGCTGCTGCTGCAGCTGCTGCTGCTGCTGCTGCAGCTGCTGC
>NW_013541861.1:5254-5571 GCF_000499545.2 Eimeria tenella
CTCCTCAACTGCGTCTGCTGCCTGAAGAGACAAAATAAAAATAAAATAAAAATAATATTAAAAATAAAATAAAATAAATTAAAAAAACAAATAAAATGAAATAAATAAAATAAACAATAAATAAAATAAACAAAACAAAATAAAATGCAATTAGCGAGAAAAAGAGATATGCCTCTCTCTTTATTTTTCTATACTTATTTATTTATTTGCTTTTGTTCAATTTTAATTATTGATTTGCTTTTCATTCTTTGTTTTTATTTCTTTATATATTTATTTATGTATCCTCATTCATTTAGTTTTTAAAAAATAATTATTTA
>NW_013541861.1:5671-5801 GCF_000499545.2 Eimeria tenella
ATGCATGCACCACAAGCAGATGAGCGCAGAAGGCAACACAGCAGCAGCAACAACAGCAGCAAAAGCAGCAACAGCAGCGAAAGCAACACAAAATGAAAACAAGCCAAGCAGCAGGAGCAGCAGCCGCAGC
>NW_013541861.1:5901-6969 GCF_000499545.2 Eimeria tenella
CTCTTCTTTAATTTAAATCAATTGTTTATTTAAAATAAATTATTTATTTAAAATAAATTATTTATTTGAAATAAATTATTTATTTTAAAAAAATTATTTATTTAAACCACCTTTTGGAGCGTCTCTGTGTCTGGAGTGTCTTGCGTGCTTTTATCGACTTTGGGGTTTTTTTGAATTTCATTTCTTTTTTTATTTTCATTTCTTTTTTCACTTTCACTTCTTTTTTTATTTTCATTTCTCTTTTCCCAAGTCCTCATTGCAAGCTCCAAAGTCTTTTCAATTGTTTCTTTTAATTTCTTTCTTTCTTTTTCTTTTTCTCCTATTTCTTCAACTGCTGCTCTTGTTTCCAACAAAAATTTTTCTCTTTCTTTTTTTTCCAACACAGATAATCCCTTCACCACTTTTAAAAGTTCCTCCAGACTTCCGGGGCCCCCATGGGGGCCCCTCTGGGGGCCCCCACCCCCTGGGGGCCGCCACTGGGGGCCCCCCTGGGGGCCCCCCGCTTGCGGGGGTCCCCCTGGGGAGGGGGCCCCCTTCGGGGGCGGGCTACCCACTGGGGGGGGCCCCCCAGGGGGGCCCCCCTCTGGGGGGCCCCCCATTATGGGGCTTCCCCCCGGGGGGCTTTTCCCTGAGGGGGGGGCCCCTGGGGGCCCCTTTCCTTGGGGGGCCCCCCGAGAGGGAGAAGACCCCCCTGAGGGGCCCCCCGCTTGGGGAGACGCTTCGCCCGCCTCCTTTCCCGCTGCTGCTGCTGCTGCTGCTGCAGTGGGAGGCTGCTGCAGCAGGACGCACTGGTCGCTGCTGCAGAACTGCTGCAGCAGCTCGATTTGTTTGCGGAGAAGTTCTTTTTGTTTGTTGAGCTGCTGCAGCTGCGCATGCAGTTCTTTGATTTCTTTATTCTTTTGTGTCTCTTTTGCTGCTGCTTCCTGCTGCCCCTTGCTGGCCAGGGCCTCCACTTGCTGCAGTGCTGCTGCTATTGCTTCTCGCCTTTCTGTCTCAGCTTGCTGCAGCAGCAGCCGCAGCGCTTCTCCTTCTTCTCTTCTTTCTCTTTCTGCTTCTTCCAGCATTTCT
>NW_013541861.1:7023-8050 GCF_000499545.2 Eimeria tenella
CATTTCTAAAGTCCCTTTTAGGGTTTCCAAGACATCTCCGAGTGCTGCTGCTACTCCCCGCTGCTGCTGCGCTGCGGGCTGCTGCTGCAGCTGCCGCAGCTGCTGCAGCACGTTGTCCAGCGGCGACGCGCACTTCAGCTCCCGCTGCGCCCCCCCCTCCTCCTGCTGCTGCTGCTGCTGCTGCTGCTGGCTGTGGTGGCTTTTGTGGCTGTGGTGCTTGTCGTCGTCTTTCTTGCCGGCGTTTGCTGCTGCTGCTGCGCCGTCTGCTGCTGCTTCTGCTGCTGCGCCCTCTGCTGCTGCGTCTCCCTTCAGCAGGTCGTAAAGCTTCTCCAAGTCCTGCAGCGCCCGCTGCTGCTGCTGCTGCTTCTCCCGAAAAGATTCAACTAGCTTCGGGTCCAGCAGCAGCCGCCCTGAGTTCACATCTTCTTCACTTGCTGCTGTTACTACCTGCCGCGCCCGGGGCCCCCGCAGCTTCTGCTGCTCCTTCCCCCGCTGCTGCTGCTGCTGCTGCTGCTGCAAAGAAGCGGACCCCCGCCGCCGCGCTGTGGACGCGGGGGAGCCCGCACCCGGACTCACTCCCGCATCCTGCTGCTGCTGCTGCTGCTGCTGCTCCTGCTGCTGCTTGCGAGGCGTGGCTCCTTTGGAGGAGCGAGGAGACCCTTCTGCTGCTGCTGCTGCTGCGTCTCCAGTCAATGAGTAGGAGCGGCTCAGGAACTTGTCCTTTGTTGCTGCTGCTGGCAGCTCTCGCGACGTCTGCGAGCCTCTGCGGGACCCCGCCGCCTTTTCGTTTGCTGCTGCTGCTGCTGGTGCAGCAGCAGCAGCAGCATCTGAGGGCCCCCCAAACCCATCTTTTGACTGGACGCTGCTGCCCGCCTTCAAAGGAGGCATTGGGGGGGGCCTCTTCTTGGCAGCAGCTTTTGGCTTTTCGCTGTGAGGGGATGCTGCATGCACAGCAGCAACCATGAAGAGGCGCTGCTGCTGCTGCTGCTGCTGCGGCTGCTGCTGCTGCTGCTGCAGCTGCTGCTGC
>NW_013541861.1:8076-8482 GCF_000499545.2 Eimeria tenella
CTGCTCAGCCGGAGCTTGCGTCTCACGAGCGCGCGGCAGCTCCTCCTCGTCGTCACCCAACCAGCTGCACAAGCTGCTGCTCCTGCTGCTGCTGCTGCTGCTGCTGCTGCAGGGGCTTCTGGATACGTCTTCCTCTGTGCGAATCAGCACTTGAGAAGGTCCTCTTCCAAGCTCATCATCTGCTGCGTCCGCCGGGTCTATTTCGGCCTCAGTTTCGCCATCTTCTGCTGCTGCTGCTGCTGCTGCTGCTGCTGCACTTTTGCTGCTGCGGCCCGCGTTGGCAGCAGGAGGAAACAGAAACTTCTGGGGAAACGCGCCCCGAGGCAGGGCCCCCGGGGGTTTGACTTTCAAGTTCTCAGGGGCCCCCAGAGGGGGGCCCCCTTGGCGGGGGGGGCGCCCGGGGGGG
>NW_013541861.1:8702-9134 GCF_000499545.2 Eimeria tenella
AAGCAAAAGTCCCAGGGGCACATCATTGTCAGCAGCAGCAAAAGAGATAGGGAGGTTTGCTGCTGCTGCTGCTGGTGCTGCTGCTGCTGCTGGCGCTGCTGCTGCTGATGGCGCTGGCGGTGCTGCTGCTGCTCGTTCTTTCAACGCAGCATCTTCGGCCGCTGCTGCTGCTGCTGCTGTTTGTGCTGCTGCTGCTGCTGTTTGTGCTGCTGCTGCTGCTGCTGCGTCGTGGCTCTGTGGGGGTTCTCTTGGGGCCTCCTGGCCTGTTTCAGCCATAAAGGAGACTTTCTTGTTGTTGTTGCTGCTGCTGCTGCTGCTGCGTCTGTACCCGCTGCTGCTGCTGCCGCGTGGTGTCTCCCTACCCCTGCTGCTTGTTGCTGCTGTCTCTCTGTCCTCCTCGCTGCTGCCGCTGCTGCTGCGTGCAGCAGCGGG
>NW_013541861.1:9311-9720 GCF_000499545.2 Eimeria tenella
GCTCGCTCCGCACGCAGCCGCATGCGCTGCACGTGCTGCTTGAGGGCCAGGGAGGGGTTGTTGAGCGTCACCTCCCTATCCTGTATCTCGTGCTGCTGCTGCTGCTGCTGCTGCTGCTGCTGCCTTTCTTTCCACCGCCGCCGGGCGTACTCGAAAGAAGATTCGGAAGAGACAAAAGAGACACTTGAGCCAAAAGCTTCTGAGGAGACAGAAGTTCCATCTTCAAAATATTCTGCATTTGCTGCTGCTGCTGCTGCTGCTGCTTTGCTGCTGTTGCTGCTGTTGCTTAAGCCGTGGCGGCCCCGCTCGCCTCTCGAGGCCCGTGCGGCGCGCGCAGAGGCAGAAATGTCCTGCTGCTGCTGCTGCTGCTGCCGCTGCTGCTGCCGCTGCTGCTGCCGAACCTTCTGCC
>NW_013541861.1:9758-11186 GCF_000499545.2 Eimeria tenella
GTCAGGGGAAGACACGCAGCTGCGGTCAGCTGCTGCTGCTGCTGTTGCTGCCGCTGTTGCTGCTGCTGCTGCTTCTGCTTCTGCTGCTGTGAGGCCCTCACGCTGCTTCCGGGTTATGTGTTTCTGCAGCAGCAAAGGGACAAAGACACAAGCAGCAGAAGCAAAAATGAAAAGGAGAAGAAGCAAAAAGAATCCCCAAAATGAAAAACAAAAGAGACAAAAAAGATAAAAAAGAAAACACAAAAACACAAAAAGAGACACAAAGTGAAGCAGCAAAAGCAGCAGCAAATGCCTCACAGCAGTTGACCTTCTGCTGTCACTTGGCATCGAAGAAGAGCCCCCAGAGGGCCCCTGGGGGGCCCCTTGGAGGCCCCCCTGGGGGGCCTCCTGGGGGGCCCCCTGGAGTGCCCCCTGGGGGGCCCCCTGGGGGGCCCCCTGGGGGGCCCCCTGGGGGGCCCCCTGGGGGTCGCCCTGAGGGGCCCCTTGTGGAGACCCCCGGGGGGCCCCCCTAGGGGCCTCTAAGGGGGCCCCAACGGGGGCCCCCAGGGGGGCCCCCATGGGGGCCCCCAGGGGCCCCTTCATTGTTTGTTGCTGCAGCTGCGTCTGATCGCGGTAGAGGAGACGCTGCACTGCTGCTTCGAGGCCTCGCAGACGGAGCGTCAGGTTCTGCTGCTGCAGCAGTTGCTGCTGCTGTTGCTGCTGCAGCAGCTGCAGCAAACATACACAAGTCCCGACCACACACGTAACAGCAACGCGGCAGCACCCACAGAACTATTTCCCACATGCTGCATAGAAAGACCGGCACAGCAGCAGCAACAGCAGCAGCAGCAGCAGCAGCAGCAACAGCAACAGCAGCAACAGCAGCAGCAATCTCACTGCAGCAGGCGCATATCCAGTTCTAGCTGCTGCTGCTCTCAAACACTCGCTGCGAGGGCCCGCAGGGTACAGCAGCTGTTCCCCAAGGGCCCCAGCAGCAGCTGCGCCAGCTGCCCCTAGGGGGGCCCCCAAGGGGGCCCCCAGGGGGGCCCCCAGGGGGGCCCCCGTGGGTACTTGGTTGGAAAGATTTGGTCTTCCTAGCTGAGAAGAAATTGAAGCAACATCTCGAATGCATTGAGCAAGAGATTCTGTTTGTCTTTGCTGCAGGCTTTGGAAGTACGCAGAAAACTGCTGCTCCGTTGCTGCTGCTGCTGCTGCTGCTGCAGGGGCTGCTCCAGCTGCTGCTGCTGCTGCTGCTGCTGCTGCTGCTGCGGGTGGGTGGAGCGCTGCTGCAGCAGACGCCCGAACGGGAGGGAGAGAAGAGACAGCTGGAGTAGAGGAGACAACATTTGCTGCCTGAGAAGTGCCACAAAACGCCCAATTACGCGCACTGCAGCAGCAGCTGCTGCTGCTGCAACAGCAACAATAACAGCAGCAGCAGCAGCAGCACCA
>NW_013541861.1:11326-11965 GCF_000499545.2 Eimeria tenella
CCCTGCAGTTGTTTCTTCGCAGCAAGAAGGTCTTGGTGCTGGCAAGGCTGTCTCCGTCTGAAGGAAGGCGCACTAAGAGCTGCCCCTCAGCAGCAAAAAGGGGACAAACTGCAGCAGCAGAAAGTGCTGCTCCCAGCAGCAGCTGGCTGCGGCGGGACTGCAGCAGCAACGAGGGCACAGTCACTGTCAGCGGCAAACCCCCGGGGGGCCCCACGTAAGGCTGCAGCAGCAGCAAACACACGCACGCGCAATCCCTGCTGCAGCAGCAGCAGCAACAACAGCAGCAGCAGCAGCAGCAACAGCAGCAGCAGCAGAATCGGCAGCAGCAGCAGCAGCAACAGCAGCAGCAGCAGCAGCAGGAAGTGGCCCTAGGAGGAGCGCCTACCGGCGGAAAGCGCAGGCCCGCACCTCCCGGCTCGGGGCCTAGGGTTTAGGGTTTAGGGTTTAGGGTTTAGGGTTCAGGGTTTAGGGTTTACTTGGTGGGAAACCCAAAGCATGAGGGCTGGAAAAGGAGACTTTTGTTTTTCCCAAACCTCCAGACGAGCAGCACGAGGGCCCAGGGGCTGTACAGACACCTCGAGCTGGTCGTACTCGGGGCAGCTTTCGGGCAGCAGCAGCACCGGCAGCTGCTGCTGCTGC
>NW_013541861.1:12056-12840 GCF_000499545.2 Eimeria tenella
TGGCGGCGACTGCAACTGGAGAGGGTGCAGCAGCTGCTGCTGGGACTGCTGCTCCTGTGGGGAGTCCTTCTGCTGCTGCGGGAGCTTCTGCTGCTGCTGCTGTTGCTGCTGCTGCTGCTGCTTTGTGAACGCAGGCCCTGAGGAGCTGCTGCTGCCCCCCGCTGCAGCAGCAGCAGCAGGCTGCGGACGGTTCGGGAGCCCTGGGGGCCCCCAGCCCTTGAGGAGCGCCTTAGGGAGAACCATTTGCTGCTACAGCTGCAGCAGCAGCAGCACAAGTTGCTGCTGCAGCAGCAGCAGCAACCTGCTGCTGCTCCCGCTGCTGCTGTTCCGGCTGGTATGAGGGAATCTCGAAGCCATGCGGAGGGAGGCTGAGTGGACTCAGCAACGGGTAGCTCAGAACTTGCTGCTGCTGCTGCTGCTGTTGCTGCTGGTGCTGTTGCTGCTGCTGCTGCTGCTTCGGCAGACAGCCCCGCACTACACACACATGGTTGAGTCGCACACAGGAGAAGGTGTTGCTGCTGCAGCAAATGCTGCTGCTTCTGCAGCAGCAGCAGCTGCTGCTGTGTCCAGAATCGAGGGGACGACTGGGAAGCAGCGGGAGCGCCTCACCGCTGCTGCTGCTGCTGTTGCTGCTGCTGCTGCAGGCTGTTGCGGGCTGAGCCCACGGAGGCAAGTGAGAAGGAGAAAAGGGAAGGATTAAGGAAGACAATGGAAGAGAGCAGCAGCAGCGGCGGCAGCAGCAGCAGCAGCAACTGCAGCAACAGCTGCAAGCTCGATATTCGCT
>NW_013541861.1:12857-13034 GCF_000499545.2 Eimeria tenella
CGGCCACGGCTGCTGCTGCTGCTGCCTTTCTGGCTCTTTCTTTGCTACTATTTAAAGAATTTCCTTTTTAAATACCTTTATAAGCAACAAACCAGAAAGCAGGCAGTGAAACAAAGTACTAAAGGCTCAAGGCGCCAGCCTGCTGCTGCTGCTGCTGCTGCTGCTGCGACTGCTGCT
>NW_013541861.1:13831-14979 GCF_000499545.2 Eimeria tenella
CAGCATCTGGTGATGGCTGTCTACAGGGGCAGCGTTCGACCCCACGGGGCTGCTGAACTTAAAATATGTGTCATTGGAGATGAAGTGAGGATTTAGGGTTTAGGGTTTAGGGTCTAGGGTTTAGGGTTTAGGGCCGAGAGCTTGTCGCTTGCCCCTATGATTAAGTGCCTGGAGCCCAGGGTTTAGGGTTCAGGGTTTAGGGTTTAGGGTTTGGGGTTTAGGGTTTAGGGTTTAGGGTTTGTACAGGACACGGTGGCGGGTTTCTTGATGGCGGGGATTGGCATGAGAGACGGCATGGGGAAAACGAACTTCCTGGTTGTTGACACAAGTAAACCTCAAACCCTAAACCCTAAACCCTAAACCCTAGCATGAACGGCTGCAGCTGCGGGCCTTGCTGCCTGAGTTCTCCCCCAAGAGTGCAGGGTTTAGGGTTTGTGGCGAGCCTCGTGGCCCTCCCTAGGGTGTAGGGTTTAGACCTTAGCGTTTAGGGTTTAGGGTTTAGGGTTTAGGGTTTACGGTTTAGGGTTTGAGTGCAGAGACGAAGCGGCAAGACATCGAAAGGGCCTTTCACGATTTCACCCACCGCAGTGATGTCGGAATTGTCCTCATTAATCAACACGTGGGAACTTTATTTTTATTTATTTATTTATTTATTTGTTGTATTTATTTTATTTTATTATTTATTTATTTATTTATTTATTATTTATTATTTGTTTATTTATTTGTTTGTTTGTCATTTATTTATTTATTATTTATTTATTTTTTTAATTCTTTCTTTGTTTGTTTATTTATTTTTTTTGTTTCTTTTTTGTTTGTTTATTTGTTTTATTTGTTTCGTTTGTTTATTTGTTTACCTATTTACTTATTTTAATCAGCTTATTTATTTGCTTATTATTTATAATTTATTATTTATTTACTTATTTATTTATTATTTATTGATTAATTTATTATTATTTATTTATTTATTTATTTATTTATTTATTTATTATTTATTTCTTTATTTATTTACTTTCATTTTAGGTGGCAGATAACATTCGCTATTTGGTGGACCTCCACAGCCGAGTGGTTCCAACCATTTTGGAAATCCCCAGCAAAGACAGACCCTATGACCCCAGCAAAGTAAACCCTAAACCCTAAACCCTAAACCC
>NW_013541862.1:0-290 GCF_000499545.2 Eimeria tenella
TTTATTCCCCCTCTTTTCAGCCTGCTGCTGCTGCTGCTACTGCTGCTGCTGCAGCAGCCGTCGTTGCTCGCTCGCTGCCGCCTCCCCGTGTCGATATCTTTTGTTGCTTCGACAAGGTCGAATTGGGAAACAAATAAATTTATTTTTGAATTAAATACTTGGTTTTCTTGTTTAAACGGAGAGAGAACAAACTGCATTGCTGCTGCAGTTGTTGCTGCAGTTTCTCTGTCTGCATGCGCGGCAGACCACCCAGCGGAACACCCGAATCGACAGCAGCAGCAGCAGAATGG
>NW_013541862.1:487-646 GCF_000499545.2 Eimeria tenella
CAGGAGCAGCAGCAGGAGCAGCAGCAGCAGGAGCAGCAGCAGCAGCAGCTAACCGCATTCCGCGCCCACGCCGTTGAGCCCCGAGACGAGGACTTTTAGCTGCACAAGTTTCTTCATTGTGTCCATTCCAAGAGTGCCAATTTGGCGGCTGGAGAGGTC
>NW_013541862.1:837-1686 GCF_000499545.2 Eimeria tenella
GAAAACCCGCGCGCGCTAGCCAGACACACAAACCCGCACACCCGCCCTAAACCCTCACCAGCAGCAAGCCAAAGCAGCAGCAGCAGCAGCAGCAGCAAAACTAGCCGCCCCTATTTCCCCTCTAGGTGCCTCGCTGCAGCAGCATCCAGCCTCAGCAGCTGCGGCGCTGCGAAGTTGAGACAGCTGAACGCAGCCGCCCGCGAGGGTTTAGGGTTTAGGGTTTAGGGTTTAGGGTTTGCGGCTGGAGAGCCACGCACATCTGAGGAATGAGAGCCGCTGGAATGCAAAAGAGAAAGAAAGAAAAAGAATGAGTCGAAAAGGCAGAAGAGAACCCGGGTGAAGCGGAGCCGCAAACCCTAAACCCTAAACCCTAAACCCTAAACCCTGTCGAAGCCCCGCCTCCGAATGTCAGCTCCTCTTTCGCGAACACTTTCAAAACGGAAAACGCTAAACACTAAACCCTAAACCCTTAACCCTAAGCCCTAAACCCTAGCTGCAGAGGCCCCCAAGTGCCGCCTCCAGCCCCGGCTCCGCCTAGCCCTATGCTGCAGCAATTTGAATAAAGTGGAGCTGCAGCAGAACAGAATAAAATTGTTTTTTGGCTTTAAATTGCTGCAGCAGGCGTTGCTGCAAACCCTAAACCCTAAACCCTAAACCCTAAACCCTCAACGGGGCACTGACGGATGCCGCTGCTGCAGTGTGACGCACGGCGCCCCCCAGAGACAGCGTTTGGGTTTTCTTTTGCGGCTTTTGTCTAAAAACGGGAATAAAAAGAAATTAAAACCTTAAAATTAGTTTATCTGTCTTTTTGTTCTGCAAAATCGCGGCCAATTCGGCAGCAGCTACGGC
>NW_013541862.1:1786-1949 GCF_000499545.2 Eimeria tenella
CGGGGCCTCTAGTTGCAGCGAAGACAAATAAATAAAATAAATAAATAAATAAATAAATAGCAGTGAAGGTGATTGTTTGTTTATTTTTATTTATTTATTTATTTATTTATTTATTTATTTATTTATTTATTTATGCTCCCAGAACTACAGGGGCCCCTGCAGC
>NW_013541863.1:0-347 GCF_000499545.2 Eimeria tenella
CCCCCCCGGGGGGGCCCCCTGGGGGCCCCCCGGGGGGCCCCCCTGAGGGCCCCCCTAACGGGGCCCCCCAGGGGCCTCCGGGGCCCCTGACGGGGGCTCCCGCCCTCGGCAGCTTGGGCGGTGCTGGAGCAGCAAATGGGGGCCTCCCAGGTTTTGCTGCTGCTGCTGCAGGAGGGGCCCCTGAGGCCTTTGGGGGCCCCACTCAGCCCTTCTACCCCGGGGGGGCCCTCTCAAGCCCTTTTCAGGGTATTGGGGGCCCCCTAGACCCAGAACTGTCAAACTATTTGGCTACGGGGGCCCCCATGGGGGCCCCTGGGGGCGGGGGGGCCCCCGGGGGGGCCCGCGGC
>NW_013541863.1:414-848 GCF_000499545.2 Eimeria tenella
CCCCCCTGGGGGCCCCCGGCAGCGCTGCTGGGGGCTTTGCTGTTCCAGACCCTCTCACAACTGGACAGGCTAGAGGGCGCGGGAGGTAAACCCTAAACCCTAAACCCTAAACCCTAAACCCTAAACCCTAATTGAACACTGGTTTAGAGGCTGCTTTCAGCGCTCGTTTGGGGTTTCACAGCCTCCTTCTCCAGCCAGTTCAAGTCCAAACCCTAAACCCTAGACCCTAAACCCTAAACCCTTATATCTGCAGGGGCCGCCGCGGAGGCCGCGCAAGAGGGCGAAATGTTTACCCAGGAAAGACCCGCTGGCAGGTAGCAGCCGAACGAGCAGCAGCAGCAGCAGCAGCAGCAGCAGCAGCAGCAGAGAAGGCAGCAGCTGAAGGGCTCCCGGGGGCCCCCCCAGGGGCCCCGGGGGCCCCCCCGGGGGCCCCC
>NW_013541863.1:948-1070 GCF_000499545.2 Eimeria tenella
AGAAGCAGCAGCAACATGCCTATTGCCAGGTGTTGGTACTCCTCTGGGATCTCAGAAGCAGATTCGAAGAAGATGTAAGAAAGAGTAATGCGGCGCATCTGATCTGCAGCAGCAGCAGCAGC
>NW_013541863.1:1170-1557 GCF_000499545.2 Eimeria tenella
TGGGGGCTTCCCTTGGGGGCCCCCTGGGGGGCCCCCCAGCTGGAGAAGAATTGAGGCTAGCAAGGGGAGACATAAAAAGGTTTTCAACTTTAACTCTTATACCTGGGCAGCCTCGGAAGTGGAAAAGAGTAAACCCTAAACCCTAAACCCTAAACCCTAGGTCGTACGCCGCAGGTGCAGCGCCGCAGCGTGCCGCGCCCTCACCTAAACCCTAAACCCCAAACCCCAAACCCTAAACCCTAAACCCCAGACCCTAGGTCCCGCCTGTGCTGCTGACCTTAAACCCTAAACCCTAAACCCTAAACCCTCGTGCGCAGGTTATTCGCCGAGTGGGCAACACTACAAGGGCGGTTTGGGAGTCGATACCTGAGACAGAAGACCCTTTGC
>NW_013541864.1:0-690 GCF_000499545.2 Eimeria tenella
ACACCCCCCCGCGCCCGCCGCAGCAGCAGCAGCAGCAGCAGCGGAGGCGCGGTTCGGTGCAGCAGCTGCGTCAGCAGCGTCAGCAGTTGCTGCTGCCGGTTGCTGCTGCAGCGGATGCTGCAGCAGCGCATCCGGGAGCGTTGGGAGGAGTTCTACCGGGAGCTTCGGAAGCTTCGCTGCAGCTGTACCAGCAGCAGCAGCTGATGCAGCAGCAGCAGCATTTTCAGCGGCATTTGCCGCTGCCGCAGCTGGAGTTGCAGCAGGGGTCTGGTGGTGGGCAGCAGTTCGTGTTGCCGAGCGGGCTGCAGCAAGACAGCATGCAGGGGAGCAGCTCTGGCGGGAGCAGCAGCAGCAGCAGCGTGGCGCCTCTGGTGTGCGCGTTGCCTGGTGGGGCGGGGTGTTCTTCCGCGTCGGAGCGCGCGGCGGCAGCAGCAGCAGCAGCAGCAGCAGCAGGGGGTGGCGGGTGCGGCGGGGGTCCGGGCGTCGCGTCTGGGGCTGCGTTTGTGTCTGGAGAGCAGCGTCTGGGCGTGGGCTGCAGCCCCGGGGCCGCAGCAGCAGCAGCAGCAGGAGCAGGAGCAGCAGCAGGAACTGCTTCGGGCGCCGCAGCAGGAGCGGGTGCGGCGGCGGGGAGCGGCGGCAGCAGCAGCGCGGCGGGGTGCAGCAGCGGGCAGATAAGCCGGTTGCTGCTGC
>NW_013541864.1:790-928 GCF_000499545.2 Eimeria tenella
TCGGCGAGATGTCCGGACCACTGTGCATGCAGATTTGTTTTTGCTGCTGCCTCTTTCGGTGCTCTGTGGGGCGCTGAAGCGTCCCTGCAGCTGCAGCAGCAGCAGCAGCAGCACGGGCAGCAGCAGCACCAGCAGTGG
>NW_013541864.1:1028-1258 GCF_000499545.2 Eimeria tenella
AGGAGAAGCGCGTGCTGTACAACTCGCTGGCCCACTTCGTCAGCCACGTCCTCGGCAGCAGCACTTCGCTGCACCTTGCTGGCAGCACAGCCTACGACGTAGATGCAGCAGGAAGTGACTTAGATGTAGTCTTGGTGACTCGCGGCTACCGCGCGGACTCCGTGGGGGTGCTGCAGCACCTGCGGGCCACGATCGAGGAGGTGCAGAAGCAGCTGCTGGCGGCCGCGGCG
>NW_013541865.1:0-1440 GCF_000499545.2 Eimeria tenella
TAGTACGTGCTCTCTTGCTGCTGCTGCAGCTGCTGCTGCTGCATCTGCTGCTGCTGCTGCAGCTCGCCAGGATGGGGGGCCCCCCGGGGGTCCGTCTCTACGTGGGCCCCGTAGCAGTCCACGGGGGCCCCCCTGAAGACTTGGGGGCCCCCCTCTAAGTAGGTTTGGGGGTCCCCGCTGCTGCTGCAGTCTGGCAGCACGTAGCAGCCCAGTGCAGCAGCAGCAGCAGCAGGTGGGGGCCCCACAGGGGCCCCCAGGAGCCGCTGGTTAAGGGCCTTTTGCGTCTCCCAGTCTTCTTGGCTGCTGCTGCTGAACCTAGCAAGGGCTCGATCTGCTGCTGCTGCTGCTGCTGTTAAGAAGCAGCAAGCTGCTGCGAGGAAGGGGCTGCCGGCCAGAAGCAGCAGCGCAGCGCGCAACTGCAGCAGCAGCAGCAGCAGCAACCCACACACAGAGAAAAATATCACCCCGTCGCCCCACATGCACAGCAGCAGCAGCGCCCGCTGCAGCAAAGGCTTCTGCTGCCCGTCCTGCTGCCCGACTAGCCGCAGCACATAGTGGAGTATCCTGCTGCTGCTGCTGCTGCCGCTGCTCTGTGGCTCCACAACAGTTTGGTTTGTGGTCGGCAAAGTCTCATAAGACTCAGACGCCCCAACTGCGACACACCCGCAACACAGCAGCAGCAGCAGCAGCAGCAGCAGCAGCAGCAGCAGCAGCAGATGTTCACAACAGGAACAAGCCGCACTGCAGCAGCACCAGCAGCAGCAGCATCAGCTGCTGCTGCTGCCCTGTGGCTGAAAGCCCAAACGCCATCCCAAGGGCCCCCATTGGGGACCTCTGGACCCTCAGGGGGCCACCGGGGGGCCCCCGGGGGCCCCCAGGGGACCCCCAGGAGCCTTTAGGGGTCCCCCGCGAGGGGCCCCCAGAGCCATTCTGGGGGCCCCCAGAGAGCATTGGGCCCCAAAAGAGTGCCCTAGAAGATTCCATAAAGCAGAAGCCGAGGAGGCCCACAAAAAGGCACCGGGGAGGCCCCCAAAGGGCACTGAGGGGGCCCCCAGAGAGCCTAGGGGCCCCCAAAGGGTACCCAAGGGGCCCCTAAAGCCTTCGGGGCTGCCATATGATGCTTTGGGGCCCCTAGAGGGACCCTTAAACTCTACAAGGATTGCCAGGGGCCCCCAAAACTAAAATGTCGCTTGGGAGCCTTCAGAGGGGTCCCCAGGGGGGCCCCCAGGGGGGCCCCCAGGGGCGCTTCTCGGGGGGCCCCCAGGGGGGCCCCTAGGGAAGGGTTTGAGGCCCTTACCATCTGGAAGTCCGAAGAAGTTGAGGCCCTTAAAAGCCTCCTGGACATAAGGGCGGAGCTGGTCCTTGTAGCTGCTGCTGCTGCTGCTGCTGCTGCTGGTGTCGTCTTCTGCAGCGGCGTACGCGCCGCCGGTGGCGTTCTTG
>NW_013541865.1:1540-1663 GCF_000499545.2 Eimeria tenella
AATTATTTTTTCTTCTTTTAAAATATATTTTATTATATTTTAATCATTATTTTTAAGAAGGACCATTTGCTTCAGCAGAACACACCGACAGCATGAGTCGACCGAGCCGGGGGCCCCCTGGGG
>NW_013541865.1:1763-1959 GCF_000499545.2 Eimeria tenella
GTCCAACAATCCAGTCAAACAGGGCGTTTTTGAGGCAGCAGCGGAGAGCAGCAGCAGCAGGAACAGCAAGCATTGCTGCTGCTGGAGTGTAGCAGCCGCCCATCCACAGCAGCAGCACAACCCAGGCCTCTACAGAGCAAAGGCAGAACACAAAGGAGGCTGCTCGCTGCTGCTGCTGCTGCGTCCCTATCTCTTT
>NW_013541866.1:0-409 GCF_000499545.2 Eimeria tenella
GTATACGCTGAACAGCAGCAGCAGCAGCAGCAGCAGCAGCAGGATACCAGCAGCAGCACAGCAGCAGCAGCATAGCAGCAGCAGTATGGCAGCAGCAGCGTAGCAGCAGCAGTTGCAGTTGTTTAAGTGGTCCCCTGCTGCAGCCCCACCACCACCACAACACCCCGCAGCAGCGAGAGCAGCAAAAGCGCAGCAGCAGCAGCACAGCAGCAGCAACAGCAGCAGCAAACACACCTTGGTCAGAGGGCCCCACAGCGTAGGGCTTGAAGCCCCTAAGAGCTGCTGCTGCACCTGCGAAGTAAAATTTATCTGCAATAGAAAGGGGGGGGGCCCCCTGTGGGGTGAGGAGGGCCCCCAGCCCCAGCCGCCCAGTCAGCACCCACGGGCTGCTGCTGCTGCTGCTGCTGCT
>NW_013541866.1:444-567 GCF_000499545.2 Eimeria tenella
AGGGGCACTGCAGCAAAGGCTTGCAGCTCGCCCTTGAGGAAGCGGGCGTCTCCGCCGGGCAGAGCCACTTCTGCTGCTGCCTGCAGCCGGTAGCCCTTTCTGGGCAGCAGCAGGGGAGTCTAG
>NW_013541866.1:678-1614 GCF_000499545.2 Eimeria tenella
TGCTTCAAAGAGCCCCAAGGAAGAGACAGAACAGCAGCAGAAGGGACTCGAGCAGCAGCAGGTTCAAGAGACAAGCTGCGGTGGTAAAGGCCCCACGAAACGCTGTGCCTGCTGCTGCTGCTGCTGCTGCTGCTGCTGCTGCTGCGAAGCTCCGCTGCCGCCGCCGTGGTGGTGATCGCGGCGGAGTTGCAGCACGTGGTGTCTCGACTGCTGCGGAAGACCTGCAGCAGCCCCACAGGCTGCTGCTGCTGCTGCTGCTGCCAGTGGTTTTTGGAAATGCTTGTTCTGCTCTTATTGCTTCCTGCTGCAGACGGCAACAAATTGAAAACATTCAAAAACCAGGGCACTCGCGGGCAGAAAAAGCTGCACGAAAAGACCCGCGACGGGTTGCTGCTGCACACTGCAGCAGTAGCAGCAACGCTGCAGCTGCTGCTGCTGCCAAACACAGCAGGAACTGCTGCTGCTGCTTCCACCTCAACATCTCCTTTGTTGTTCACTGAGGCCCCCACATTGAAGCTTTGCTGCCGCTCTTCTACATGCAGCACCACCAGGGCCCCCCCGGGGGGCCCTCCTTGGGGCCCCCCCGGGGGCCCCCCAGGGGGGCCCCCAAGGGGCCCCCCCAGGGGCCCCCCCTGGGGTGCCCCCGGGGGGGCCCCGCTGTGCACCTCGCTGGCTGTTCTTGTGAAGATGTTCAGAGATGATAAATTCGCATGCACTGCGTCCAGCTCCAGCAGCAGCTCCCGCACGGTGCTTGCGCCTGCAGCAGCAGCAGCAGCAGCAAAAGCAGCAGCAGCACGGAGTTGGAGGGAGCGACAGCAGAAGCAGCAACGCCGCCAGCTGCAGCTGTGGGGACGCTTCTGCAGAAGCAGGAGCACCAGTGCCAACAGCAACAGGGAAAACCAGCAGCAGCAGCAGCAGCAGCAGCAGCTGAACAGA
>NW_013541866.1:1633-1854 GCF_000499545.2 Eimeria tenella
GCTTCAAGCGCAACTGCGCAGGGAGCTAGCCTGAAGTGCAGCTAGCCACAATTTTAGCCCAAATTACAGCTAGCTAGCCAGAGTACTGCACAGCTAGATAGGTGAACGCTAGCTAGCTAGCTTAGGCAAGTGTACCTAGCCAGCTATCCAGCTAGCTAGTCCAGCAATAGCTAGCCAGCTTAAACTACGGCTGTCTCGCTAGCCAGCTAGCTGGCTAGCTA
>NW_013541867.1:0-231 GCF_000499545.2 Eimeria tenella
CACTAATGAGACACTTACAAGACAAAAAGAACTGGAGAAGAGACGCTGAAGAGAAGCAGAGAAGAATCCAATTCAAACAATCAAACTAGATTAAAGAACAAAAAATAAAAATAAAACAAATAAAAACATTTGGCGACTCACAGGAGGCCCTTGCCTGGCGGCGCTTGTGCTGGGGTGTATGTACAGCTAGCCAGCGCAGCGCGAACGCGGAGACACAAAAGAGACAAATGA
>NW_013541867.1:331-680 GCF_000499545.2 Eimeria tenella
ACCCTCCCTGAACTCCCAAAGCCCTCTAAAACTCCCCAAAGCCCTCCGAAACACCCCGAAACCCTCCGAAACACCCCGAAACCCTCCAAAACACCTCCAAGCCCTCCAAAACACCCCGAAACCCTCCGAAACACCCCGAAACCCTCCAAAACACCCAAACACCCTTAACCCCTCGAAAGCCTCCAAAACACCTCCAAGCCCTCCAAAACACCTCCAAGCCCTCCAAAACACCCGAAACCCCCCTAGAACACCCGAAACCCCCTAGAACACCCCGAAACCCCCTAGGACACCCCGAAACCCCCCTAGAACACCCGAAACCCCCTAGAACACCCCGAAACCCCCTAGAACA
>NW_013541867.1:770-999 GCF_000499545.2 Eimeria tenella
AAACCCCCAAAAGCCCTCTAAAACATCGCAACACCCTCTAAACCCCCCCAAAGCCCCGTAAAACACCCCGAAAGCCCCTAAAACGCCGCGAACCCCCCGGAAAACCCCTCGAAAGCCCCCCAAAGCCCCCCAAAGCCGGCGGAAGGCGGGGTGCCCCCTGCGGCGCGGCGCTGAAGCGCACCGGGCGGCGGCCCCGGGGGCGGCTGGGGCGCGGGGGCGGCGGCGGCGG
>NW_013541867.1:1096-1506 GCF_000499545.2 Eimeria tenella
GTAGTCGTTGGGACGCGAGACCTTGAGGGGCACGCCGAGACAAAGCATGCCGTCCATGGTGAGGGCGCGCTCGGTCTCCTCCACGGAGCTGAACTCGACGAAGCCGTAGTTGCCCTTGTCCTTCGCGAACCAGACGTAGAGGACGGGGTTGACGCTGGGGTTCGAGCAGAAGCCCCTGCTGCGCATCTCCTGCCAGACCAGCTGCTGGAAGAGCTGCTCCGTGAGGCCCGCGTGCAGCGGCAGGTTCCCGAAGTACAGCCGCCGCAGCTTCCGCGTCGAGTTCATCGCCGCCGCGTCCAGCTGCTGGGGGCCCGGGGCCCCCGCCGCCTTCGCCACCCACTGGAAGCCGTCCCAGAACAGCCGCACGGGCTCGCGGCCCTCGCTGTCCGCCAGTTTCTGGAAGCCCCCCG
>NW_013541868.1:0-256 GCF_000499545.2 Eimeria tenella
CTGCTGCCGCTGCTGCTGCGCTGCTGCCGCAGCGCAGCAGCAGCCGCAGCGCAGCAGCAGCGCAGCAGCAGCGCAGCCGCAGCGCAGCAGGAGCGCAGCAGGAGCGGAGCAGGAGCGGAGCAGGAGCTAGAAGGGGTGGCCGACGACCATGGCCTCGAGGGGAATGTAGTCGGCGTGGGCAAAGAGGTCCCGCGGGTCGTGCTCGCCGAGACGCAGCGCCCGCGCGGGCCGCACCAGCCGCGAACGCGGCAGCGCG
>NW_013541868.1:356-676 GCF_000499545.2 Eimeria tenella
TAATTTAATTAATCAACTAGTTAATTAATTAATTATTAATTAGTTAATTAATTAACATTAATTACCTATTCAAGGCCGCCTCCTTAACCCTCTGCAACAATTCAACTTTCTTTCCACTTCCCTTTAATCCCCACTTCAGAAGAATTCCTTTAAGTTGCTGCACAGTAAGACTTTCTAATTTATTTGTTTCTATTAATTTCAGTATTTCCTTTTCCCCCAGTTCCAGGGCCTCTCCTGTACCCTTTTTCCCAGCAGGGGAGCCCCCGGGGGCCCCCAGGGGGGCCCCCCCGGAGGGCCCCCCGGGGGCCCCCTTTCGCTTT
>NW_013541868.1:776-1015 GCF_000499545.2 Eimeria tenella
CAGGAGTCGTCGCGGAGCTGCGCGTCGACGCGGAGGGAGTGGTCTTGGGGGTTGAAGAAAAGGAAGAGGCTGTCGGGGCTTTTGGCGGCCACCCTTGCATGCAAAATGCAGTGCAGGTGGTCGAAGAGGAGCCGGCCGGGCGAGGTGGGGCTCTCGAGCACGTCCCAGAGGTCGAAGTGCAGGAAGCCCTGCTGCTGCAGCTGCAGCAGGAAGCTGCGCAGCGGCTGGGGGCGGCGGCC
>NW_013541868.1:2335-3521 GCF_000499545.2 Eimeria tenella
GCTGCCCCAGCGCCAATTAAGTGGCAAATGAAAGCAGCAGAAACTTCAGAAAGAGATGCTTCCAAGTGGGGGGCCCGCAAGTCTTCTTTAAATGGCAAATTAATTAAATGAAATCCAGAAATGCTCACGGGGGCCCCCCTGTTGTCGACTTCGTAGAGCTGTACGTACACCCCAAGCCCAGTACACTTCGCCGAGGTGTACGTACACCCCAACCCCGCGCTTCGTTTTTTTCGGACTTTTTTTCGTTCTTTCGCGTTTTTTCCCCTTTATTGTTTTTATTTATATATTTATTTATTTATTTATTTATTTATTTTCGTTATTTAATCTCCATTTCGAGCTTATTTGCCCTTTATTTCATTCTTTTTCGCGGACTTCACCTGCGGCAACAGCGCCCCCAGCATCACGGGGGCCCCCCGGCGAGGAACGAAAGACACAACTGCAGCCTGAAGAAATAAAAATAAATAAATAAATAAATAAATAAATAGTTAATTAATTATTAATTGATTGATTGATAATACGTAAATAAATAATAAATTAAATGATAATAATAAATCAAGTTGAAGACGAGAAAACAAACGGAATAAACGGAAATGCAAAAGGGCTTCAAAAATAGAAAAAAGAAAATTAAAAAAAATTAAAAAAAGAGATAAAAGGAGACACAACAAAGAGACACAACATCGAAAGAAAAAGAATAAAAAAGAGTAAAACAAGGAGAAAAGAAGGAGAGAAAAAGGATTAGAAAGGAAATTAAAAAAAGAAAAAGAAATGAATACAAGAAGTAGGAAAAAAAGAAAAAAAGAAAAAAGAAAAAGTAACTCACAACTTGCTTTTTATCCATGGCAAGGATAAGGGCGGAAAGAAGTCTTTTGCTCTCTTCGAAATAAGAAAGTGCATTTCTAGTTTCGACATTTGTTTGCTGCTGCTGCTGCTTTTGCTCCTGCTGCTGCTGCTGGCGCTGCTGCTGCAGCTGCTGCTGCAGCTGCTGCTTCAGCTGCTGCTGCCGCGCAGCAGCAGCAGCAGCAGCACTTCCGAAAGAAACAAATAAACTGTTTCCCACATTTGCTTCCGGACCCAAAAGAGAAAGAGGAATAAACCCTAGCAGCCGCATGCAGGGGCTTCCGTAGCTCTGCAACACCCAAAACCCTAAACCCTAAACCCTAAACCCTAGGCGGGCCCGCCGCAACTG
>NW_013541868.1:3536-3954 GCF_000499545.2 Eimeria tenella
GGCGAACTGTTTGCTAGCCTTGAACACTACACACCAAACCCTAAACCCTAAACCCTCAACCCTCAACCCTAGAGCCGAATTTTGACATTTTTGAGTCAATTAAAAGCTAGCGGAGGCTTCTGCTGCTGCAGCAAACCCTCTTTTATTCCCTGGGGGCCCCCGGGGGCCCTTTTGCTGCTTGGGGGCCCAGGGGGCCCCTCTAACTCCAAAAGAAATATATTTCTGAGACCCTTTTTCTTTACTTTTAGAGTTTAGGCCCAACAGGGTACTGTACTCACCCCAGGGACCCCAGAAACTTCTGCCTGGGGGCCCCCCGGGGGCCCCCCACGGACCCTCTGAGGGCCCCCAAGGGGCCCCAGGGCAAGCCAAGGGGCCCCCAGGGGGCCCTCGGGGGGCCCCCAAGAGGCCTCAAAGACCT
>NW_013541868.1:3981-4331 GCF_000499545.2 Eimeria tenella
CTTAGGGGCCCCCGAGGGGCCCCGGGAAGACCCTTGGGGGCCCCCCCGAAAAGGGTCCCTTTAGGGTTCTCAGGGGCCCCAAGGGGCACCCAAAGAAGTTTCTGGGGGCCTCCAGAGGCCCTAGGGGGCCCCCTGGAGGCCCCAGGGGCCCCCCAGGCAGACCCTTAGGCCCTGGGGGCCCCCATAAGGGCCTCCTGGGGGCCCCAAAGGGTCTTTTTAAATAATAGAAGAAAAATTAAAAACAAATAAAACAAAGACGCCAAAAACGTGGAAGCAAAGGCCAGCCGCAGCAGCAGCAGCAGCAGCAGCAGCAGCAGCCACAGCAGCAGCAGCAGCAACAGCAATGGGAT
>NW_013541868.1:4445-5285 GCF_000499545.2 Eimeria tenella
TGCAGCAGCAGAAGCAGCAGCAGCAGCAGCAGCAGCAGCACTCCTCAAATTAGGATTATTTGAAAGAGCAGCAGCAACATGGGGCCCCGAAAGACGGAGACAGAGCTGCTGCTGGAGGGTTTGCTGCAGTCTCTTTATTTGCTGCAGAAGGGCCCCAGCAGCAGCGCAGCAGCAGCAAAAGCTTTTGCTGCGTATGCTGCTGTTATGAGAGGCAGCAGCAGCATTTCAATTAAAAGGAATTCAGTGGGGCTCTTCCTTTTATTTATTTTATTTTTTAGATTCTTTTTATTTCTTTTATTTCTTTTATTCTTTTATTCTTTTATTTCTTTGTTTTTTTAATTATTTTATTCTTTATTCTTTTATTTCTCTTACTCTTTCTTTCTTTTATTCTTTTATTCTTTATTTAGTTTTTTCTTTTGTTTCTTTTATTCTTTTACTATTTACTTTATTCTTTTCATTTCCTTTTATTTTTTAATTCCTTTATTGATATTATTCTATTATTTCATCCTTTTATTCTTTTGTTCTTTCATTCTTTTATCCTCTCATTTTTTATTCTTTTATTTATGTTATTCTATTATTCTTTTGTTTCATTTTTTATTCTTTTTATTTTTATTTTTATTTTCATTTTTATTTCTTTTGTTTTTCCCTTCTGCTTTTCGTAGAGCCCCCTCCCTTTCCTGCTGCTGCAGCAATTGGCAGTGGTCAAATAAATAAATAAATAAATAAATAAATAAATAAATAAATAAATCGATTAATTAATTAATTATTTAATTATTTAAGTATAAATAAATGAATAAATGATGATTGTTTTATTTTATTGCTGTCTGTGGCTGGTGTTTC
>NW_013541868.1:5385-5820 GCF_000499545.2 Eimeria tenella
CAATCCAAACCCTGGGCCCGGAGATTGCAACAGCAAAGCTCCAGTAGCCCAAAACCCAAAACCCAACCCTCTGGATGGCATGTCTCAGCCAACATCCCCAAGCCCCAAACCCTAGACCCTAAACCCTAAACCCTAAACCCTACCCTCCAGAAGCAAGAGCTCTCCTCCTCGCTGCTGCACTCAGGGGGGCCCCCCGGGGGCCCCTCTACATTAGGGTTTGCTTCTTGAAATAAAAGGGACTTTTCAGCATCAACAACCCAAATATATATTTGTCTTAAGGGGCCCCCAACACGGGGGCCCCCCCCAGTGGGGCCCCCCTCTGGGGGGCCCCCCTCGAGGGGCCCCCCTAGGGGCCCTAGGTGGTCCTCTGCAAAGCCAAGGCCCTCTTCTAATCCATCTGCAGCAGCAGCAGCAGCAACGACAGGAGCAACATCA
>NW_013541868.1:5920-6164 GCF_000499545.2 Eimeria tenella
CTGCTGCAGAAATCCGCTGAGCTGCTGCAGCACTGCGTCGCGAGCCTCTACAGTTTGCTGGGAGAAGCAGCAGCAGCAGCAGCAGCAGCAAGCAGCAGCTCTTTGGGCCTCCGTCTTGTCTTGTCGCAGCTGCTGCTGTTCTTGGCCCCCCTCTGCCCCAACAGCCAGCAGCAGCAGCAGCAGCAGCAGCTGCTGCTGCTGCAGATGGATTCCCCGCCGCTGCCGCACCCCACCCCGCACAAGC
>NW_013541868.1:6264-6402 GCF_000499545.2 Eimeria tenella
AACTGCTTCAAATTTGCTGTCTGCCGTTTCTTTTGGTCTTGGATTTCCTTTTAAGGGTTTGGGGCCCCAGACTGTGCCCTTTCCCTATGAGCTGCTGGTGGGGGGGGCCCCTGGGGGGCCCCCCCGGGGGCCCCCAGC
>NW_013541868.1:6519-6690 GCF_000499545.2 Eimeria tenella
CATGGCTTCGTTCTCCTCCAGCCAACTTTGCTGCTTCTTGCTGCTGCTGCTGCAGCTGCACGGGCCCCACGTTCTGCGCAGCAACTCTCAGAACTTCGTGAGGTTTGCTGCTGGAGATGCAGCAGCAGCAGCAGCGGCGGCGACGGGGGAAGAGCAGCAGCAGCAGCAGCA
>NW_013541868.1:6822-7036 GCF_000499545.2 Eimeria tenella
ACCCTAAACCGTAAACCCTAAACCCTTGCTGCCTAGCTCTTATTCTCAGAAAGATCTTGAGGCCTCTCAGTGCGTGCTTTCATTAAGTCTACAGCCCCAGAGTCACGACTGAGGAATGGAAGTCTAGGGTTTAGTGTTTAGGGTTTAGGGTTTAGGGTTTAGGGTTTAGGGTTTAGGGTTTGCAACTTGTGCAGAGGGCTGGCTGCAACCCCGA
>NW_013541869.1:0-185 GCF_000499545.2 Eimeria tenella
AACCTCAGCAGCAGCAGCAGCAGCAGCAGCAGCAGCAAGGAGGGGCAGCTGGAATTACTGGTGGCTCTCTGCAAAAGGCTCTTCTGTCTCCCTGCCACCTGCAGGAAAGCTCTTTATCAAGCCCTGGCTTCTTTAGTCCCAGCTCTGGGGGCTTCTCTGGTGCTGCTGCTGCAGCCCTATTTGCT
>NW_013541870.1:0-368 GCF_000499545.2 Eimeria tenella
TACCTCCTGCTGCTGCAGCAGGTGCAACAGCAGCTGCTGCTGTGTCAACAGAAACTGAAGCAGCACCAGCAGCAATAACAGCAGAAGTATTAGCAGCTTACGCCGCAGCAGCACTATTGCTGCTGCTGTTGCTGCTGCAGCTGTTGCTGCTGCTGCTGCTGCAGGCGACAGGTTTGAACGCATTTGCAGCTCTTGTTTGTTTTGTTTCTTTTCTGACGGCAATGGAGACCTTTTGAAGTTTCATTTAAAAGTGAATTTAAATAATAAATAAATAAATAAATAAATAGTTTATTTTGCTGATTAATTAATTTAATTGATTTGTTTAATTAATTAATTAATTAATTTTGATATTTATTGTTTGTTTATTT
>NW_013541870.1:468-592 GCF_000499545.2 Eimeria tenella
ATTAATTAATTATTTTCTTACAGTGGGTTTGTCCTCAAGAGCCCTTCTAAGGGAGCAGCAATCTGCCACCACCCGTTCATCGGGTGCTGCTGTTGCTGCTGCTGTTGCTGCTGCTGGTGTGGTG
>NW_013541870.1:657-1542 GCF_000499545.2 Eimeria tenella
AGCAGCACAACTGCCACTGGCAGGCGCTTCTGCATGGCCTCGCTGCTGCTGCTGCTGCTGCTGCTGCTTCTCGTGCTGTTGCTGGCGCTGCTGCTGATCCTGCTGCTGCTGCTGCTGCTGTGATTCTTGGTCTTGAGTCTCTTCACTTCTGCTGCTGCTGCTGCTGCTGTCGTCATCGCGATCTTCGTTCTCCCAGTCCGTGCTGCTCTGCGCGGCTTCATCCATGTGCTGCTCCTGCTGCCCTTGCTGCAGGTCTTGCTGCTGCTGCTGATGCCGCTCTTGCTGCTGCTGCTGCTGCTCTTGCTGTTGCTGCTCTTGCGGTTCTTGCTCTCGCTTGTGCTGCTCATGCAGCTGTTCATGCTGCTGTTCATGCTGCCGCTCTTGCTGCTGCTCCTGCCGTTTGTCTTCCTGCTGCTGCTCCTGCTGCTGCTCTTGCTGCTGCTCTCCTTTCTGCTGTTGTTGCTGCGGCTGCTGGTGATGCTGCTGCTGTTGCTTCTGCTGCTCTTGCTGCTGATCTTGCTGCTGCGCGTGCGGCTTCTGCTGCTGGATTTTCTCCTCCTCATCGGCCTCAAGCTCCCCCTGTTCAATCTCCTGCTGCTGCGGCTGCTGCTGCTGGTGCTGCTGGTGCTGCAGTGCATGCTGGACTCGCTGCTGTTCTTTCTGCTGCTCTTCCTTATGTATGTTATGAAGCGCTTCATTTGCTGCATTTGTTTTCCTCGGGCTATCTGCTGCGTCTGCTGCTGCAGCAGCAGCAGACCGAAGCAAGTCTGTCACTCCTTGCTGCTGGCCGCTGCTGCTGCTGCTGCTGCTGCTGCTGCTGTTGCTGCTACCGCTGCCACTACAATTGAGCTGGCTGCTGCTGCTGGTGCTGCCGGCGGTTCTTCT
>NW_013541870.1:2568-3027 GCF_000499545.2 Eimeria tenella
CGGTCCCGCCACCCTGTTGGAGAGTCTCGAATGTATCTGCTGCTGTTGTGTCCCCTGTGTCTGCTGCTGCCTCTGTATTTGCTGCTGCGGTACCTGTGTCTACCGCTGCTGTTGCTGCTGCTGCTGCGTCTCCACCGTGGCTTCCCGTAGTTGCTTCTGTGTCTCCTCTCTGTGCTGCTGCTGCTGCGGGATCTCCTGAAGGCCTGCTGCTGCCTCATTGGGCGCCTCCTGCTGCTGCTCCTGCTGCGGCTCCTGCTCCTGCTGCTGCTGCGTCTGTGGTGTCTGTAGCCATCTGCTGCTTCAAACCTGTCCCTCGTCCTCACTGTCATGTATCGACTTTGTACTTTGCTGCCCAGCTGCGGCTGCTGCTGCTGCTGCTGCTGCTGCCTCCAGCTGCTGTAGCTCCTGGCAGAAGCAGCTCCAGATACACTCGAGCCCGGAACTTCCCGGGGGCCCCCC
>NW_013541870.1:3139-3277 GCF_000499545.2 Eimeria tenella
CTTAGACGATGGTGATGAAGGCATTGAACCCGCAGAAGCAGCTGGCGAGTCGGGCAGCCAAGGGTCTCTGTCATTTTCATCCGAAGTTGCGGCAGCAGCAGCAGCAGCAGCAGCAGCAGCAGTCGGCGCTGCTGCTGC
>NW_013541870.1:3341-5489 GCF_000499545.2 Eimeria tenella
GGCCCGAGCCAGATGAAGCAGCAAACGGAAACTTTGTGAATGCCCCAGCTACCCCTTGTTTGTTGGCTGCTGCTGCTGCTGCTGCTGCTGCTGGTCCTGGTGCTGCTGCACTTGCTGCCGGTGCTGACATGCTGCTGGGAGGTGCCTTTGCAGCTCCAGCAGCAGCAGTTGCTGCTGATGCAGTTGCTGCTGCTGCTGCTGCTGGAGACCTTACCCGCGGTTGAGACCCGCTTGCTGCAGGAGGAGAGGAGGTGGCCGGTGCTGGGGCAGCTATTCCTGCTGCCCGTGGCTTTGCTGCAGCAGCTGCTGCTGCTGTTGTTGTTGTTGTTGTTGCTGCTGCTGCTTTTGGCGCTGCTGAATCTTTGCTGGCAAGAGCAGCTGCAGCAGAAGAGGCACGGGCTGCTGCTGCGACATTTGCTGCCGACACGGCAGCTAGCTTTGTTGCTGTCGCTGCTACCTCTGCTGCAATAGCAGCAGCAGCAGGAGCGCGTGGAGCAGCAGCAGCAGCTTCTGCTGCTGCTGCTGTTTTAACTTCCGTAAGTCTCTGCTTGGGGGCAGCTTGCTGCGAGGGAGGACCCTGATCTTTGCTATTACCTGCAGCTAGGGGGTTGCTGCTGCTGTTGTTGCTGCTGTTGCTGCACTTGCTGCTGCTGTTGCTGTTGCTGCCGTTGCCGCTGCTCTTCTGCTTGTTGCTGCTGCTACTGCTGTTGCTGCTGCCGTTGGTGCTGCTGCTGGCTCGTGCTTTAGGCTTTGCAGCGGCTTTGCTGATGCTGCCCTCATCACTGCTGCTACTGCTGCTGCTGCTGCTGCTGCTGCTGCTGCTGCGAGGCGCACGAGCCTTTGCTTTGCCTAGGCGCTGCGGTGCTGCACTTAGCCCTGCTTTGATTCTGCGCCTTTGCTGCTGCTGCAGTCGCTGGCGAAGTCTCCGCTGCAGCAGCAGCTGCTGTTGCTTCGCTTGCTGCTCCTCTGTTAGCGGCTGCTGCTGCTGCTGGTTTGAGCGCTGCTGCTGCTGCTGACTTGAACGTCGCTGTTTTGCAGCAGCAGCGTCTGGACCACTGCTGCTTCTCGGCGTTAGCGGCTTATCTTGCTGCTGCAGCAGCTGCTGCTGCTGCTGTGGCGGCTGTTGCTGCAGCTGTGTCTGGGCAGTAGGTGAGCGGGCTGCTGGCTGTAGAGGCCTTTGCTGCTGCTGCGGCTGCTGCTGCTGTTGCTGCTGCGGCTGCTGCTGCTGCTGCTTGGCTAGCTTTCTCTGCGGCGTTTGAGCTTGTAGCTGAGCATTAGCTGCAGCAGCTAGGCTGGGCAAAGGAGCAGGGGCAGCAGCAGCGACAGCAGGCGCGGATGCAGCAGCAGCAACACCAGCTGCTGCTGCTGCTGCTGCAGCGCTGCTGCGGGTTCGTTCTTCGCTTTGCAGCTTTTTAGCTGCTAGAAGATCTGCTCCTATCTTTGGTGCTGCTGCTGCTGCTATTTGCTGCTGCTGCTTGAGCTTCAATGGTGAAGCAGCTGGCGATGCTGCCGCTGCTGCTGCTGCTGCTGCTGCTGCTGTTCTTGCGGCTGCCGAGGGAGAAGGCAGCAAAAGCGAGCCTTCAGGAGGTGTTGCCGCTGCTGGTAATATTGCTGCGGGTCTTGCTGCTGCTGCCGTTGCTGCTCTTGCTGCTGCTGCTGCTGCTGCTGCTTTATTTGGGGGAGTCTGGGAAACCTTCGCCACAAGAAAACCTCTTGGAGATGTTTCGCTTGGCTTCTGGCTGCCTGCTGCAGCAGCAGCACTTCTTGGAGATGCTACTGCTGCTGTTGACACTGCTAGAGAAGTGCCTGATGCTGCACGAAGTTCCGCTGCTGCTGCCGCTGCTGTCGCTGCTGTTGTTGCTGCTGCTGCTGCGGGTCTAGGTGTAACCAATCTTGGAGGCGATGGCTTAACAGCTGGCGTTGCTGCTGCTCCTTCCGGTGCTGCTGCAGCTTGCTGTCCCTTTGCTCCTGCAGCGTCTGCTGCTGCAGCTGCTGCTGCAGCTGCTGCTGCTGATTCTGGCTTCTGCTGCTTAGGAGTCTTGTAAAGTCCTTCCTGGCACTTGTGAGAACTTTCCAGCGGCTGCTGCCTATCTGGCTGTGTCTGCTGCTGCTTTTGCTGCTGCTCCTGCTGCTGCTGCTGCTGTTGCC
>NW_013541871.1:0-121 GCF_000499545.2 Eimeria tenella
GCTGCCTGCAGGAAGCGAGTCTTTTCTGCAACTTAGCGCAAATTCGCTGGCTGCGTGATTCTAGAGGCATGTGCATGGTGCACTAAAAAGCCTGCAGACAGGGTCTAACAACCATTCGCTC
>NW_013541871.1:221-1449 GCF_000499545.2 Eimeria tenella
CGTTTACTCGAAAGATGTTTTGAGCGATGTGCGCTCACAAAGCGTGACGGGAACCATGCCTGCCCTGTGCCCATCGATTCAAACAGGACAGTTCCAGTTTCGAGAGGTGTTCCTAAAGGGAACTTTGGGTGCTAGGTTTCTGTTGCTGCCTGCAGGAAGCGAGTCTTTTCTGCAACTTAGCGCAAATTCGCTGGCTGCGTGATTTTAGAGGCATGTGCATGGTGCACTAAAAAGCCTGCAGACAGGGTCTAACAACCATTCGCTCGATTGTGCGCAAATCATTCAGTAGGCGAGTAGCGCTGCTGCTGTATTGTTTCAGCGTGAGCGGTGGCGTGTGCAGTGAAGTGCCCATGTTTGGAAACTAGCTCCAGGAAAGCCAAAAGCGCCGAGAAGCGGTGAGGTGTTGTTCGTATTCAGCTTAGCAGTAGCTCTATATCTCTGTAGAAAAGCCTGATATTACGCTCCGAATACTCGGCGCAGAGTGTAGGTACTGGGTTTCGAAATGAAGGCTTCGGGACGCCAACCCCTACAGTCAAAGAGGCGCGCAATTCCCTTGAGTGAGCGTGGGCTGATTTTCGCGCTGCATTAACGTGAAATAGCGCACAGTAGCTGCCTTCAACTCGTCGTGGTAGAATGTCCCGACGAACGAATACTTGAGGACACGAAATAGCTTTCACGCCTAATGTGCGCAGTGACAAGCAAGACCGCTGTCTGCGCGTTTACGCTGAGCGCTATAGGATGTGCGTTCCCTGCGTAGTATGCAAAGGCTTAACAGCACCTCTCCCTACTCACATCCGCCTATATGACGCATTCTGGATGACAGCAAGCTCATCAGCTAACCACACGAAAGTTGGACTCAAGAATCACAAGGAGTGCGCATGCGGGAGGAAGGTTAGCCATTCATACCATATAGGAGGATCTAGCGTCTCTTTACCCAACCTTTTTGCAGCTCGTCAGTCTGGGTCAGGCATCTTAGGATGTAACAACGTAGGAGGAACGGTCGCCGTACTGACTATCGAGTCTGTCAAACTTGATGCCGCTATTAGCAGCGCTGTTGTGCCCATAGGAGTAGCCGCAATGCATCACCCAAAGTGTGGTGACTTGTGGGTTCATGCAGGTTGATGGTACTTTTTGCCCGTGCATCGGTTTCGCACATCCACACCGCTCAGCAATCCAGGTTCATCGTGTGTGTTTCACCACATGGTGAACCCCCCTAGTATGATAATAT
>NW_013541872.1:0-240 GCF_000499545.2 Eimeria tenella
CAACCAGGAGGCCACTCTTCACTGATGGGAAGCCACTCATCACCATTGTTCTCGTTTTAAGTTCAGATTTATGATGCGCGAACTGACTCTTGGCCCTGCTGCGCCCCCTCAACCCTCCAGTCTATCCCTGTGCTGCTGCTGCTGGGTCCATGAAGCCTGCGGAGGCGTCCCCGTCTTTGCCTCCGGGGGAGGCCCTATTTTTTGGGGCCCCCCAGGGGGCCCCCCAGGACCCCAAGAATC
>NW_013541872.1:340-564 GCF_000499545.2 Eimeria tenella
TCCATTTCACCGGCTTTTCCATTCCTTTCGTTTTGTTTAGCATATTTGTTTTATTTTCTTTCTTTTTCTGCTCCCCAGAGTCTCAAATAGGGCTCTAGACCTACGCTGTTGCGGATTGAGTGTCAGTTCAGCTGCTACACCAGTGACACTGCAACAAGCTGAATTTGAAAAGCGCTTGCAAATGTTCATAAGCCGCACTAAAAGCATGAAAGACACAGCTTTCA
>NW_013541872.1:577-1479 GCF_000499545.2 Eimeria tenella
GGAGACCACTGGTTCCCCGGCTTCACCTGGCCCTAGGTTCCTGTAGTCCCAACGCCACAAGTGACACTGAGGCGGGGCCCCCCGGGGGGCCCCCTGGGGGGCCCCCGGGTGGGGCCCCCCTCAACTCCGCGCAGCCCTTGCCCCAGGCCCCCAGAACCTCCAGGGTTCACTTTACTGGGGCTCCCCACGAGGGCCGTGTGCCTCTGCGGCACCGCTGGGTCCGTAATGGCTGCTCCTCTCTGGCCCCAGAGTCTGTGCTGCACCTGTGTACCTACAGGGGGCCCCCCCGGGGCCTCCAAGAGCTAAGGGGGTCCCCCCACTCAGGGGGCCCCACGACAGTCCTGCATGCTTTTGCGCAGGCTAAGGCGTTGAACTTCGGCGGCCACTCCGAGTGCAGCGCCCCTCACCATCACCATCATCACCAGCAGCAGCAGCAGCAGCAGCAGCAGTCGCAGCAGCAGCCGCAACAGCAGCCGCAGCAGCAGCAACAAGTCGCACACGAATTGCAGCGCCCTCCCAGGAACCCAGAAGCGTCCGAGCGGCCCAGCAGAGGCCGGAAGGGATCTGGGGGCCCCCCTGGGGCCCCTGGGGGCCCCGAAAGTCTTTCTCTGTCCTCCACTAGTCGCCAGCCCGCCTCAGCAGCAGCAGCAGCAGCAGCAGCAGCAGCTCAGCGCGGAACGCATGCAGGGAAGGGCCTCTCGCTGGATTTGAGGCCCCTGGCTGGGGCCCCCGCGGAAAGCCCGAGACAGCTGGAGGCGCCCTGGGGGCCCCCCATCCAGGGGCAGCAGGGGCCCCCAGGGCGCAGCAAACGCCTGGACCCTAGTGAAGCAGCAGCAATGAGAGACTACACTCTTCGCATGTCTCAGTACAGCGAGTGGCAGGGGGGGGGGGGTGTGGGGGGG
>NW_013541872.1:1508-1664 GCF_000499545.2 Eimeria tenella
AGGGTTTAGGGTTTAGGGTTTAGGGTTTGGGGCACCTGCACTGTGCGCACGCAGCTGAGGCGGGATATCCTGGAGCTCATGCCTCGCTGCGGTTATTCACTGGAAGCCCTCGAGTGCCACATCCGCTGCCACCCTGTGGGGCCCCACGCCGCCACG
>NW_013541872.1:1764-1929 GCF_000499545.2 Eimeria tenella
CCTCTTCCCTTCCCTTTTTGTTTTCTGTCTTAGCGCAGATTCTTTCTTTAGCAGCTCCTCCTTGGCAGCTGCATCTCTTCTGCTGCAGCAGCGACTGTGGGTGCTGCAGCTTTCATCTACTCTGCACAAAGAAACGGCGAGAAGAGGAGGCGGCGGGTGTGGGGG
>NW_013541872.1:2029-2192 GCF_000499545.2 Eimeria tenella
AAAGCCTCGTGCAGCAGCTGGAGGCCCGCAGGATCCGCTGCATGGGGGGCAGCAAACTGCGGAAGGCAGCAGGAGGCTCTGTGACAGAGAGGGGCCCCCGGCCGGGCACAGTGAACTTGAGGGGGGAAATAATTTCCAGCAGCAAGGCCTCGACGGGGGGCGG
>NW_013541873.1:0-182 GCF_000499545.2 Eimeria tenella
GCTCGCTCGCTGGCTAGCTAGCTAGCTAGCTAGCTAGCTAGCCAGCTAGCCAGCCAGCGGTATTTCCAGGTAGCCCGTGAGCTAGCCAGCCACCAGCTCGCCAGCGCTCTCCCCAGGCAGCCAGCTAGCTAGCCAGCTAGCTAGCCAGCCAGCTAGCTAGCCACCCCCGCCGCCAGCCAGCT
>NW_013541873.1:255-661 GCF_000499545.2 Eimeria tenella
TAGCCAGCTAGCCAGCCAGCGCCCCCCTCCCGCGCCCCCCGGCGCCCCAGCTAGCCAGCTAGCCAGCCAGCTAGCCAGCTAGCCAGCTAGCCAGCTAGCCAGCTAGCTAGTCGTGGAGGTGGTTGAGGAGGCTGCCCTGCATCTTGATCCACTTCTTTCTCCTGCGGATGCTTTTGAACTGCGCAGAGGCCCCAAAAAGGGCACAGAGGGCCCCCAAAAGGGCAAAGAAAAGGGCCAGGAGGGGCCCCGGGGGCCCCCGCAGGTTCTGCAGGCTGAGGGCCCCCCCCAGGAAGAGCAGGAGGCCCCCCACGAAGAGTTCCTCCGCGCCCTTGTAGGCGGGGAGGGCGTCTGCTTCGAGGGAAGCAGCAGCAGCAGCAGCAGCAGCAGCAGCAGCAGCGGCGGCGGC
>NW_013541873.1:731-918 GCF_000499545.2 Eimeria tenella
CCGACTCCGCGTACGGCGTGCTCGACAGCGACAGCCCCGTTGCTGCTGTTCCTGCTGCTGCTGCTGCTGCTGCTGCGCCCGACCCTGCTGCGGTCGTCCCGCCGGAGCCCGAACTCAGCGACTTCAGGTCCTCCGACGCCGCGGGCGCCGCCGGCTGCTGCTGCTGCAGCTGCTGCTGCTGCAGCTG
>NW_013541873.1:1033-1168 GCF_000499545.2 Eimeria tenella
GCTGCGCCTCCTGCGCCTGCTGCTGAGCGCCCGCCACCCACTCCGACGGCACGGCCAGACTCGCGTCGCCGCCCACCCCCAGCTTGTGCTGCTGCTGCTGCTGCTGCTGCGCGCCCTCCACCTGGCGAACGTCGG
>NW_013541873.1:1268-2145 GCF_000499545.2 Eimeria tenella
CCCCAAGGGCGCCTAAGAAGGGCTCAAGAGGGGGCCCCTAGGGGGCCCCGACCGGAAGCTCTATGGGGCACCTGGGGGCTTTTAGGGGCCCACATTGGGGCCCCTGTAGGGGTCTTCCCCTAGGGGGCCCCTGTGGGGGTCTTCAGGGGCCCCTAAGGGGGTCTGTTTAAGGTTTCAAAGGGGCCCCCCAAGGGCGTTTAAAGGGCCCCTTTCTAGGATATTTGGGGGCCCCCAAAGGGCCCCTAAAGGGCCCCCCTATAACTTGTTTTTGTCTTCAAGATTTTTGGGGGCCTCAAGGGCCCCTTCCCTTTGGAGCTTATTTATCTCAGGTTGATCATAGCTAGCTAGCTAGCTAGCTCGCTAGCTGGCTAGCTAGCCAGCTAGCTAGCTAGCTAGCTATGATCAGCAGCTAGCTAGCTGTTTTCTAGTTTGCCTGCTAGGCAGCTAGCTAGCTAGCTAGCTAGGTTTATTGGAGGCTAGCTAGAAGGCCGGCAGCTAGCTGGCTAACTGGACGGCGGAGCAGCTAGTTAGACTGGGGAGCTTTAACTAGCCAGCTAGCCAGCCAGCTAGCTAGTTGGCTAGCTAGCTGGCTAGCCAGCCATACTTAAGCGAATGAGTCCGTAGGCGAATTAAATTGAAGCTAGCTAGCTAGCTAGCTAGCTAGCTAGCTAGCCAGCTAGGTGTTGAGAGTCGGTCTAGGGCTTAGAAAAGAGGAAAAGAAGAAAAGGTTCAAGAGGACTGAAAGAGTTAAGTCTGCTGCTGTTGTTGCTGCTACTGCTGTTGCTGCTGTTGCTGCTGCTGCTACTGCTGTTGCTGCTGTTGCTGCTGCTTCTGTTGCTGCTGCTGCTGTTGCTGCTGCTGCTGTCAAATAAGTACA
>NW_013541873.1:2245-2508 GCF_000499545.2 Eimeria tenella
CCCGAAGACAATGCAGCATTTTTTTAATTGAAATGAACAATATTAAGTGCCAAACAGCAGCAGCAGCAACTGCAGCAGCAGCAACAGCACCGACACCAGCAGCAGCTCCCTCTAGCCCGCGCAGTGTTTCCTTCTACAACAGCTGCTGCTGTGGGGCCCCCCTTCCCGGGGCCCCCGGTGCCCTTCTCACTAGCGAGCAGCTTTATTGCCCTTGATTTATTTCTTTTTTAATTTGTTCTATTTGTTTGCTTCCAATTCAGGGC
>NW_013541873.1:2558-2941 GCF_000499545.2 Eimeria tenella
CGAGAAAGGATTTCTTGCTGGTGGCCAGGAAAGCGGGCCCTCCCCAGCACAATGCCTGCAGCAGCAGCAGCAGCATAGCAAAAACAGCAGCAGCAGCAGCAGCAGCACAGCGAAAACAGCAGCAGCAGCAGCAGCAGCAGCAGTTTTAGGCCTCTTGAGCTGCTTCAAAGCCCAGAAAATGAAACCAAGAGTGGGCAACAAAAGAAATAAGAAAGAATTAATTGGCATTTTTGATTGACAAATAAATCAGAAAAAGAATTAAAATTAATAAAATTAAAATTAAAATTAAAATTAAAATTAAAATTAAATGAAATTAAATAAACAAACCGTAAGCCACTCGCGCCTGCTGCCGCTCTGCTGCTTCGCCGCCGTCTTCCGAAAGA
>NW_013541873.1:3077-3246 GCF_000499545.2 Eimeria tenella
CAAACAAATAAAGAGCAGAAATAAATAATTGTAAATAATAAAACAAACAGAATTAAAAATAAATGCAAATAAATAAATAATTCAAAGACAAATAAATAAATAATTTAAAAATAATTTGTAAATAATTTAAAAAACAACTAAATAGAAAAAACATAATAATAAATAACTT
>NW_013541873.1:3346-3962 GCF_000499545.2 Eimeria tenella
AAAACAAATAATTAATTAATTTAAAAACAAGCGACTAATAATAAAAATTCAAATTAAATTACATTAAATTAAATTAAATTAAATTAAATTAAATTGAATTAAATTGATAAAATAAATAAAATAAAATAAAATTAAATTAAATTAAATTAATTTAAATTACTCTGAGAGCTGCTCGATGGCCCTTTTGTACTTTCCAGCTTCAGCAGTTGCGGCGCTCAGAAACTGCAAATTGCTTCCTGCAGCAGAAAACTAGGGTTTAGGGTTTAGGGTTTAGGGTTTAGGGCTTAGGGTTTAGGGTTTAGCGTGTAGGTGTGGTAAGGGTTTAGCGTTTGAGGCCTGCTTTTTAGGACTTCGGGCTTGATGCCAAGGGCTTAGCGTTTAGGGTTTCGGATTTAGGGTTTAGGGTTTAGGGTTTAGGGTTTAGGGTTTAGGGTTTAGGGTTTTCTGACTGCCGCAAATGAGAATGGACTCGGTGACGGAAATTCTTTCTGTTTGTCTTCGTTGGCTCCATCTTTCGCTGCTGCGTTCAGCAGCAAAAGAAGTTCGAGAAAGTCTGCTGCTGCTGCTGCTGCTGCTGCTGCTGCTCCCGCTGCTGCCGCTGCTGCTGTTTCTGCCG
>NW_013541873.1:4106-4253 GCF_000499545.2 Eimeria tenella
TTTGAGTCTTCTGCGCACATCTCGCTCGTAGATGTCACAGACAGACCCGTCGGAGTCGCTGCTGCTGCTGCTGCTGCTGCTGTCGCTGTCGCTGTCGCTGTCGCTGCTGCTGCTGCTGCTGCTGCTGCTGCTGCGGGGATCCCACTA
>NW_013541873.1:4353-4549 GCF_000499545.2 Eimeria tenella
TTATTTAATTTATTTGGCATTTAAACAGCTTTTTTCGGCGCTTCCGCAGCCCACGAGGCGCTCACGAACCCCCGCCCGCTGCAGCCCGACGAAGACCTCCCTGGGGGCGGAAACTTTGTTTGCAGAGTTTGCATGCGCTATTTTATAAATGAAGAAACTTTAAATAAACATAATAAGACAAAAGGCTGGCGTTGCT
>NW_013541873.1:4649-5343 GCF_000499545.2 Eimeria tenella
CAAACGGCTGCGCCGAGAAGGCCCAGAGACAACTAAGGAAGAGAGTCTTCTTGCTGCACTGAGAACGCGGCTTCTAATGCTGCTGTTGCTGCTGCTGCGGCGCAGCATGCCGTCTTCTGCTTCTGCTGCTGCTGCTTCTTCTCCTGCTGCATCTTCTGCTGCTGGTGCTGCTGCTGCTGCTGCTGCTGACACAGTGGCGCTGCTAGATTGTCTTTTGCTGCTCTCCATCTCGGAATCCACTAGAAAACGAACCCCCATATGTTTGCTTCGCCGCTGCTGCTGCCGCTTCTGCCGTTGCTGCTGCTGCTGCTTCTGCTTCTGCTGCTGCTGCTCTGCGTCACTGAGTGGGGGTTTGTTAGCGAGGCAGCTTCTTCGCTGCTGCTGCTGCTGCTCCTGCTGCTGCTGCTGCCGTTGCTGTTCCTTGACCGCAACTGTCACTGCTGCTTGTGCGAGCACTGCTGCTGCTGCTGCTGCTGCTGCGGGACTGGCTGAGTCCGTAGACAGCAGTTGAGCAGCAGCAGCAGCAGCACCAGCCCTAGCAGCAGCAGTAGCAGTGACCCTTGAGACCGCAGCAGAAGCAGCGGCAGCAGGAGCAGCAGCTGCAGGAGTAGCCGCCCGCGCTCTTGCTCTAGCCGCAGCAGCAGCAGCCGGAACAGCAGCAGCCGTGGCAGCTGCAGCAGCTGCACTGGCAGCA
>NW_013541873.1:5429-5589 GCF_000499545.2 Eimeria tenella
AAGAGCAGCAGTGATTCTAGAGACTGCATCAGGCACATCTGCTGCCGCCGCTGCTGCTTCTGCTGGTGCGTCCGATGTTGCTGCTGCTGCTGTTGCTGTTGCTGCCGTTCCGCCTGGAGATGCCGCCTCAGCTGCTGCTGCTGCTGCAGCTGCTGCTGCT
>NW_013541873.1:5728-6155 GCF_000499545.2 Eimeria tenella
TCAGACTGTTGTGTTTGGCCTCTGAACGTGAGTGTTGTTCCTCTGCCCCCTTGCTGCTGCTTCCACTGCTGCTGCTGCTGCTGCATCTCCTCTCCATGTTCTTCCTGCGTTTTTTGGCCCTGCTGCTGCTGCCGCTCCTCCTCTTTCTCCGCTCCCCCCTCTTGCGGCTCCTGCTGCTCTTGCTGCTGCTGCTGCTGCTGCTGCAGGTGGACGTGCAGCTTGCGACTTCTGCTTTCTTTGATGTCTTGCTGCAGCACAGCTCTTGCGTCTGAAAGTGGTGCTGCTGGCAGCCGGTGAGCAGCAAGTCTGCAGATTTCCTCATTTACCCGCAGCAAGTGCTGCTCCAGCAGCAGCTTCGCCTTCTCCACGTCCCTGCAGCAGCAGCAGCAGCAGCAGCAGGGTCAGCGACAGGGGCAGCGGGGAGAGG
>NW_013541874.1:0-360 GCF_000499545.2 Eimeria tenella
TTCGGTTCTTTTGACCCATTTCTTTGCTGCGTTTGAGTTGCTTTCTTTCCCGGGATGCTCGCTGTGTTCCGTTTCTCCTCGCGTTTCCCCGCGTTTGCCTCCTCGGACACATTTTGGGTTACTTTTAGGTTATTTTGAGTCATTTTTGAGTTATTTTTGAGTTATTTTGGGATAATTATGGGTTATTTTTGGATAATCAAGAGTTATTTTGGTGAATTTTGTGTATTTTGTTGATCAATAGAGACTGGTTTGGGCGTGTGCGGGCAGATCGAGGAGAACATCCGGCTGGGTTGCAGGGAGGCGAAGCCGTTTGCTGCAGTGGAAGCAGCAGCAGCACGAGCGCATGCAAGCAGCCTCGTG
>NW_013541874.1:485-755 GCF_000499545.2 Eimeria tenella
TTCGGCTCTCGACGCCAAGTCCGAGAGACAAGTGCAGCAAGCCCTCGACAGTGTTCTTGCTGCAGCAAACACCACCACTTTAGTGGTGGCCCACAGGCTCACAGCTGTTCAAAACCTCGACGAAGTTGTGGTCTTGGACAGTACCCCGGGGCAGGGGGCCCGCGTGGTGCAGCGGGGGCCCCCCCAGGAGTTGCTGCGGGACACGGGGGGCCCCTTTTACCGCCTTTTCCAGGCCCAGGCTGCGCAGGAGGGGCCCCCCCCCGCGCTGTC
>NW_013541874.1:855-1018 GCF_000499545.2 Eimeria tenella
GAAGTTTAGGGGGATAAAATAGCCCTTATGTGTTTTATGAAAGTTCTGTAAAGTCCCGGAAAAGGAATTTAAATGTTTTAAGGGACTAATTGGAATTAAAATTGCCTAAGGGGGCCCCCAAGTGAAAGGCCAAAAGACCTGTGGGGCCCCATAGCACGAGCTT
>NW_013541874.1:1118-2446 GCF_000499545.2 Eimeria tenella
GAGGGCCAGGGCTGGGAACTTTCGGAGGCCTCGGGGGCCTCGGGGGCCCCCGAAGGGGCCCCCTCGGAGGCCTCGCACGCCTCGGGGGCCCCCTCCAACTGCGCACGCGAGCTGGCGGAGTCGGCCGCAGGCCTGGGGGCCCCCGGGGCCCCCGCGCTGCTGGCGAAGCTGACCCTGCGGGGCCTCCCGGAGGCCGCGAAGAGCCGTGCACGGCTAAGTCGTGCAGTGCTGCTGCTGCAGCCGGAGTGGCCAGCCTTTGCTGCACTGGTGTGCAGCGCGGGGCTCTCGGGGCTCAGCTTCCCGCTGCTGGGGCTGCTGCTGGGGGAGTTCCTGGGGGCCCTCGCGAAGCCCGACCCGGGGGCCCTCAGGGCCTCCACGGACTTCTGGGCTTTGCTGCTGACTCTGTACGTTTTGCTGCGGCTGCCTGTGGAGCTGCTGAAGCAGTTTTGCAAGGAGTTCTTGGCAGCAAGGCTGGCCCGCCGGCTGCGTTCGCAAGCTTTTGAAAGTTTAATTCATCAGGAAATGGCCTTTTTCGACGACCCTGGCCACTCTTCGGGGGCCCTCGTGAGTCTGCTGACAGCAGATGTGGCCCTCGTTGCTGCTGCAGCAACTGGCAACTTTGTTGCGCTTTTCCACGGCCTCTTCGCCCTGCTCGGGGGCCTCCTCATTGGCTTTTGCTGCTGCTGGCAGCTCGCGCTGCTGCTGCTCGCCACCTTCCTGCTCTCCGCTGCTGCTGTGGGTCTCGAGCAGCAGCTCAGCAGGCCCCGCCTCAGCGTGGGGGCCCCCCCGCCCGCGAAGAAGGGGGCCCCCGGGGGCCCCCGCCGGGGGGGCCCCCAGGAGGGCGGCCCCCAGGAGGGGGGCCCCCAGGGGGCCCCCGAGGGGGCCTCGGGGGTCTTCGCAGAGGCCCTGGAGAGCATCCGCGTGGTGATGGCCCTGGGCCTGGAGGGCCACTTTGCTGCTAAGCATGCAGCAGCAGCAAAAGAGGGTTTGAAGGAAAGCGCATGCAGGGCGGGGGCCCTGGGGCTTTCTTGGGGCCTCTCCCAAAGTGCCCAGTTCTTCGTCTTTGCCCTGGCCCTCTGGTACGGGGGCCGCCTCGTGTCCACAGGCACTTTGCACTTCGACAAAATTCTCAATTCTTTATTCCCCATGGTTTTTGCTGCTTCCGGACTGGGCTTTGCTGCAGTCTACAGCGCAGACACCCGCCGCGCCCGCAAAGCCCTTGCTGCAGTCTTCGGGGTCATCGACAGAAAGTCCCGCATTGACACGCGCGAGGCCGTGGGGGCCCCCGGGGCCCCCGGGGCCCCCGGGGCCCCCGGGGCCCCCGGGGG
>NW_013541874.1:2504-2878 GCF_000499545.2 Eimeria tenella
AAAGTGTCTTTCGCGTACCCCGCGAGGCCGCAGCAGCAAATCTACAGCGAAGTTGAGTTTGCTGTTAATCCCGGAGAGACTGTGGCTCTTGTGGGGCCCTCTGGCTGCGGGAAGTCCACAGCAGTGCAGCTGCTGCTGCGGTTCTATGACCTGGAGCGCTCCACTGCGGTGTCCGCGGGCCCCGCGCAGCAGCAGCAGCAGCAGCAGCAGCAGGGGAAGCAGCAGGGGCCCGGGAGAATCCTCGTGGGAGATAATGATATTCTGGACTTCAACTTAATCCGCCTTCGATCCCAAATTGGACTTGTCAGTCAAGAACCTGTTCTTTTCAATCTTTCCATCCGAGATAATATTGCCTTTTCACGCCCAGACGCCAC
>NW_013541875.1:0-375 GCF_000499545.2 Eimeria tenella
TGTCTAGGGTTTATCCATTAGGGTTTAGGGTTTAGGGCAGCGACTGCTAGAGTCCAATATATGCAGGCACAAATAAGTGCACCTTCAAAAGGTCTAGGGTTTAGGGTTTAGGGTTTAGGGTTTTTCTTGCCTCATATAGAGCCTCAACAAATTCTCCAAAGTCTATCAAGTTGTTCTTGTCCTTGTCATACTCTGTAGACCCAAACCCTAAACCCTAAACCCTAAACACTAAACCCTAAACCCTAGGTCAGAGTCTCTAAGCCTTCACAAAGCGCAAAACCCCTGTTGCTTCTCGTCTTCTGGAATGCGCCCGCCCCTGCAACCTTCATGAGGGTTTAGGGTTTAGGGTTTAGCTGAGATACTGGATTTTTTTTT
>NW_013541875.1:475-691 GCF_000499545.2 Eimeria tenella
CTGGCAGCGAACGCAGCGCTCCACTCACTCAGCAGCAGCAGCAGATGCTGCTGCTGCAGCAGCTGCAGCAGCAGCCAGCGCTCAACTTGCTGCTGCTGCTGTCATATGATGGCAGCAATTTCTCAGGGTGGAAAGACACCCGACCTGTTATTTCTCGCTGCATCAGCAGCAGCAGCAGCAGCAAGAGCAGCAGCAGCAGCGGCAGGAAAAGCAGCA
>NW_013541875.1:791-1039 GCF_000499545.2 Eimeria tenella
GGCTGCTGCCAGGCGTGGAAAGGGAGTTATTTCCTTGAGGGATTTAAATTAAAAAGACAAAATAAATAAAATAAAATAATCTTAATTAATTAATTTAAATTAATTAATTTAAATAAATCAATTCAGCAGAAGAGACAAATTAATTTATTTATTTGAAGTGTTCTCTTGTCCTTCTTGGCTCGAGAAAGCAGCACTCAAAACGAGGCATTAGCTGCAGCAGCAGCAGCAGCAGCAGCAGCAGCAGCAGC
>NW_013541875.1:1139-1616 GCF_000499545.2 Eimeria tenella
GGTGCTGCGAGAAGCAGCAGCACGAGCTTTTGCTGCGTTCGCTACCAACCAGCTCCACCGCTGGCCGCAGCAGCAGCAGCAGCAAGAACAGCAGCAGCAGCAGCAGCAGCACGAAAAGCAGCACGGGAAGCAAGTGCAGCGGCAGCAGGAATTGCAGCAGCAGCAGCACGCAGAACAGTACGAAGAACAACTGCAGCAGCAGCAGCAGCAACAAGAGCAGGAGCAGCAGCACGGAGGAGACCACAACGAGCAAGTGCAACAGCAGCAGCAGCAGCAACAGCAGCAGCAAGAGCAGCAGCAGAAGGAAGCAAAGCGGCAGCAGCGGGTCGATCGCTTTGCAGCTTTTGCTGCTGCTATCAGAATACGAGCAGCCAGCCGTACAGACACTGGAGTCCATGCAGCAGGCGCTGTGAGCTGCTGCTGCTGCTGCTGCTGCTGTTGCTGCTTGTAGCGCTGCTATTAGTGACGGTGCTGCCG
>NW_013541875.1:1716-1862 GCF_000499545.2 Eimeria tenella
CTACTACTGCTACTGCTGCTGCTGCTGCTGCTCTCCATGGAGGATTGGGGCACGGACAAGAAAGACCCTTGATGCTTGCTGCTGCGGTGGCTGTCTTGGCCGGACGTCAGAGTCCCTCTCTGCTGCTGTTGCTGCTGTTGCTGCTG
>NW_013541875.1:1962-3270 GCF_000499545.2 Eimeria tenella
GAAGCTTTAGTCGGTATCAGGGGGTCTATCTTTCGCTGAGCTGCTTTTTGCTGCTGCTGCTGCTGCTGCTGCTGCAGTTGTGTCAGGTCGCCTCTCCCCTTATTCCCTATTGGCATCACTTGCTGCAGCAACAGCAGCAACGGCGAAAGCAGCAGCAGCAGCAGCAGGAACAGCAGCAGCAGCAGGAAGGGCTACAGCCTGAGGAGCAGCCACAGCAGCAAGAGTGGCAACGGCAGCTAGACCAGCAGCAGCAGCAGCAGCAGCAGCAGGCGGTGTTGCCTCCAGCGGTGCTGCAGCAGCTGCAGCAGCAGCTAAACGCCCTGCTGCCGCCAGATGTGCGGGTTCGGCGTGTCGCGGATTTGCAGCAGCTGCAGCACTTGGAGCTGCCGCCGCAGCAGCAGGAACAGCAACAGCAGCAGCAGCAGCAACAGCAGCAACAGCAGCAGCACAGCGGTTGTGAGCCATTAACAGGAAACCAAGAGGCTTCCGCAGCAACACCGGCTGCTGCAGCTAGTCTCATGCAGGAGCGACAGCAGCAGGAGCAACGGCAGCAGCAACAGCAGCAGCAACAGCAGCAACAACAGCAGCAGCAGCAGCAGCAACAGCAGCCGTTACTGCTGCCTCGACTGGTGGTTGGCAAAACGTACATATACACCCTCTCGCTGCAGCAGCAGCAGCACCCGCTGCTGCGCAGCAGCAGCTGGGCTCTGCTGCAGGACTCTAGGGTGCTCAAGTGCAGCAGGCGAGCAGCAGCAGCAGCAGCAGCTGGCGATCCTGCTGCGGAGACTTGTGCTGCTGCTGATGCTGCTGCAGCAGCAAGCGGAAGCCAGCAGCAGCAGTTGCTGCAGCAGTTCTGCATGGGGTGTATTCGCGCTGCTGCTGCACTTGTTGAGGGATGCCACAACTTCAGCGTAGGGCTGCTGCTGCTGCTGCTGCTGCTGCCGCAGTTGTTGCTGCTGTTGCTGCTGTGGTGCCAATTCAGCTTTCGGCGCTGTTCCTGCTGTTGCTGCTGCTGCAGACTCTGGAGCAGATGCTGCTGCTGCAGCAATATGTGCTCTATCTGCGTCCATATAGTCGCTGCTGCGGTTGCTGCTGCTGCTGCTGCTGCTGCTGCAGCACTTTCGCTCGAAGCACCGGGGATCGTCTCCTCCACCATCTCCCTTTTGCTGCGTCGAGTCTGCTGCTGTCTCTCCTGTCTCTTTTCATCCCTGGCCAGTTCCTTGCGGTAAGCAGCACCAGCAGCAGCAGCACCAGCAGCAGCACCAGCACCAGCAGTGGCAGCAGCAGCAGCAGTAGCAGCAGCAGCAG
>NW_013541875.1:3378-3507 GCF_000499545.2 Eimeria tenella
GCGAGCCCTGCGGTTGGCAACTGTGTGTCGTTTTATCCGCAGAAGAACACCCAGGTATTCTCCCTGAAGGGTAAGCAGCAGCAGCACTAGCTGCAGCAGCAGCAGCAGCAGCAGCGGCAGCAGCAGCCG
>NW_013541876.1:0-2847 GCF_000499545.2 Eimeria tenella
TGCTGCTGCTCGTACTGCGGCTGCTGCTACTGCCTTAGAAGGTAGCCAACAGACTCAATTTGAGTCTCTGCAGCAGCAGCAGCAGCAAGAAGCGGAGAAGCCGGCAGCAGTCAAGCGAAAAAAGAAGGGTCGAAGAAAGTCTCAGCAGCAGCAGCAACAGCAGCAGCAGCAGCAGCAGACTCTGCCGTACGAGCAGCAGCAGCAGCGAGACAACGCAGCTGCTGAGGCCCCCTCTGCTGCTCCCCTTCAGACAAACTTGCAGCTGCGCAGCCGGTGGAGGGAGCAGCAGCCGGGGCTACAGCAGCAGCAGCAGCAGCAGCAGCTGCAGCAGCAGCAGCTGCAGCAGCTGCAGCAGCAGCCGTGGGAGGAACACCTGCTGCTGGCCTTCGCAAGCCGCGTAAACCAGGGGCCCCGCTTCTCTCATGTGGGGCCCCATGAGGGCCCCAGGGGCCCCAAGGGCTTTGCTGAGGGTCTCCGTGAGGTTTACAGCAGGCGGGGCTGCGCTGTCCCTGCTGCTGCTGCTGCTGCTGCTTCTGCTGCTGCTTCTGCTGCTGCTGCTGCTGCTGCTGCTGCGCGGCCTCCCGACACTCCACAGAACATGAAGTGGGTTGCTCACCAGCCGCAGCACCATTGGCAGCAAGCGCAGCAGCAGCAGCAACAGCAGCAGCAGCAGCAGGTGAGGCAGCAGCAGCAGGTGCAGCAGCAGCAGGAAGCTATTTCACAGAGCTCTTGGCTGTTGATGCTGCAGCAGCACGAAGAGGCAAGCACTGCAGCAGCTGCTGAGGCCGCCTTACCGTTTGCTGACAGTGCAGCAGCAGCAGCAACGCTTGCTGCTGCTGCTGCTACTAAGCGTCAGGCGCTGCTGCTCAGCGGCAGCAGGAGAGGCAGCCCCCGCGGACAGCGGCCGCAGCAGCACCTGCAGCAGCAGCAGCAGCAGCAGCAGCTGCAGCAGCAGCTTCAGATGCACATGAAGCAGCAAGAACACTCAGATGCAAGAAGCCAGCAGCAGCAAGGCCCCTTCTGGGTCGCTTCAGGCGTCTGCACGAAAGAGCAGCAACAGCATCAGCAGCTGCTGCTGCAGCAGCAGCAGCAGCAGCAGCAGCACCAGCAGCAGCAGCCGTCTGGCAACGAGTACTACTACTACACTCAATCCAACATGCTGTTGCAGCAGAGGGACAGTCGCAGCTCGCTGCTGCGGCTGGATTTAAACCAGCAGCAGCAGCAACAAGGGCAGCTGCAGCAGCTGCAGCAGCAGCAGCAGCAAGAAGCAGCAGCCGAAGTGTGGTCCAGCTACTCCCACTTTGGCGACATAGGGGCCCAAAGCAGCGGAGATGGGGGCACTTTGCAACAAAAGCAGCAGCAGCAGCAGCAGCAGCTGCTGCTGCAGTTGCAGTTGCAGCAGCAGCAGCAGAAGAAGCCGCACTCACAATGGCGTCGCCGCGAGAGCTGGGTGGTGAGCAGCCGCAGCAGCAGCTGCTGCAGCAGCAGCAAAGAGAGCATGCGCAGCTTGCGCAGCAGCAGCAGCAACAAAAGCAAACTGGACGAAGCTTGGTGTCAGTGGGTGTGCAAACAGTGGGACATGTGGGCTGCTGCTGCTCCCGTGCTGCGGGGCCTTAGCAGCAGCAGCATTTACTTCTTGAAAGATTGTTATATAATGTTGGAAATACCTTTTCCCGTGGCAGCTCGGGGGGCCCTGCTGCGGTGTATAGACACCTCAGGCACCAGGCAGCGCAGCAGCAGCAGCAGCAGCAGCAGCAGCAGAAGGGGCCCCCAGCTGGGCGACGCACCAGGGACGCAGTCACTCGGCAGCGCCAAGCAGCAGCAGCAGCACCAGCTGCAGCAGCAGCTGCAGCAGCACCAGCTGCAGCCGCAGCAGGACTTCTACTCTGCAGAAAACGTCGAGATAGAGTTCCTACTGCAGCAGGAGCAAGAGCAGCAGCAGAAGCAGCGGCAGTTCCAGCAGCAGTATCAGTCGCAGCTGCAGCAGCAGCAGCTGCAGCAACTGCAGCAGCAACATTGGGTGGAGGGTCCGTGGGTCCCTCAGATGCCAGCGTGGCGGCAGCTGCCCATACAGCAGCACCAGCAGCAGCAGCTGCAGCAGCTTCAGCAGCTGCAGCAGCTGCAGCAGATGCAGGTGCAGCTGCAGCAGCTGCAGCGGCAGCAGCTGCAGCTGCTGCAGGTAGGCCCCCCTGACCGCCCGCTGCTGCTGAGTTCGCAATCCGCCATAGGGATGCGGGTAAGTGAGCAGCTGCTTCAGGCGCAGCAGCCGCTGCAGCAGGAGGTGCAGCAGGAGGTGCAGCAGGAGGTGCAGCAGCAGCGCCTGCTGCAGGAGCTGCAGCAGCAAAGCAACCTGCAGCAGCAAAGGGAGCTGCCCCTAGTGCCGCCCGACAGCAGCTTAACTGTCCAATGTTTTGATCTTGAGAGCTGCAGCCTGATATCTTTTCCTTGCTTCGACCAGCTGTTTTGTCCTTCGCCGTTTTCTGCTGCTGCTGCTGCTGCTGCTGCTGCTGCTTTTCAGTCCGTGCTCGAGACAGCAGCAGCAGCAGCAGCAAAAAGAGCCACAGAAGCAGCAACTAAGTGGGCGCATGCAGCTCTCACTGGGCCCCCTCCGTCGCCGCCCCCAGTCTCAAGCGGCTGCCTCGACTCCAGCATCAGCAGCAGCAGCAGCAACAACAGCAGCAGCAGCAGCAGCAGCTTTGAGTGGCAACTGAGCGCTGCAGCAACTATCTGCGGGAAGGAGGCCATCCGCTCGGTGGCCAAGACCCTCTACAGGAAGATGAAGCAACAGGGCCTGGCTCAGCAGCAGCAGCAGCAGCAGCAGCAGAAGCAGCAGCAGCAGCAAGAAGC
>NW_013541876.1:2888-3367 GCF_000499545.2 Eimeria tenella
TGCATGGCCAGCTAGCCGAGCTCCTCGTAGCAGCAGCAAAAAGGCCAAGCATGCACAGCCTGAGGGCCCTTTGGAAAAGGCTGGGGGCCCCCAGGGGCCCCCACTCTTTGCTGCTGCCTGTCAGGCTGCATGCATCTTTCTGCAGGCGGAAGCTGCACAGCCAGCCACGTGCAGCAGCAGCAGCAGCAGCTGCAGCAGCAGCAGCTGAGGAGTTGCCAAGCCACTTCGCAGGGCATGCACTAGAAGCGGGAATAGCTGCCCCAGCAGCAGCAGCAGCAGCAGCAGCAGCAGAGCTGGACCCTACGTTTGTTGAATGCAGCAGTCTAGGCCCAGCACCAGAGGCAGCAGCAGCAGCAACAGCAGCAGCACGTCGTGAGGCAGCTGCGAGCAGTTCTGCAGTGAAGCTGCTGCCGGCGTCGCTGGAAGGCCACCTGCAGCTGCTGCCTGCTGCTGCTGCTCCTGCTGCTGCCGCTGCCGCG
>NW_013541876.1:3445-3976 GCF_000499545.2 Eimeria tenella
CTCTGCTGCTGAGGCCCCGGGGAGCAGCAGCACAGCGGCAGCAGCGGCGTCTGCTGCTGCAGATTCGGAGGCAGCTCGTGGTGGAACGAAAGCTGCAGCAGCACTGTCAAGAGCAGCAGCAGCAGGAGCAGCAGGTGCAGTTGCTGCTGCAGCAGCAGCACCAGCTCCTGCAGCACGTAGAAGAAGGCATGGGCCTATACAGGGAGGGCGCTTTGCTGGCTGAGGCAGCACGTTTGAAATTAGTTCAGCAGCAGCCAGCAGCAGCCCCAGCAGCAGCAGCAGCAGCAGCAGCAGCGGACGCAGCAGCAGCAGAAGCACTGCTGCCTGCTGCTGCAGCAGAGCCCCCAGCAAATAGCTGCAGCTCAGGGGGCCCCAGAGAGCCATATGACTTAACACGGCCCTGGACTATCTCCTCCCTTGCTGCTGCTGGGGGCCCCCCAGGGGCCCCCCTAGGGGCCCCCCCAGGGGCCCCAGCGGGCTCCTCCCCAGGGGCCCCCTTGGGGGGCCCCCTGGGGCCCCCCAAGGGGGCCC
>NW_013541876.1:4076-4216 GCF_000499545.2 Eimeria tenella
TGAAGTGTGAGGCCCTGAGGAATGGTGTTAATTGTTCTTAAAGACAGAAGCAGCAGCAGCAGCAAGAGCAACAGCAGCAGCCGCAATAGCGACTTCAGTACGAGCAGCAGCACATGCAGCGGCAGCAGGGACAGCAGCAG
>NW_013541876.1:4316-4938 GCF_000499545.2 Eimeria tenella
TGCAGACAGCAGTGAGTGGTCTTGGGTGGAGGACTTCTGCAGCCGCGCTGCGAACTACTGGGCGCGTATGCCTTTGTGCGACGAGCAGGTGAAGCAGGCAGAGCAGCAGCAGCAGCAGCAGCAGCAGCAGCAGCAGCAGCAGCAGCAGGGAGGCGGGGTGAGGATAGGTGAGTGGCATCACCAGCAGCAGTACCAGCAGCAGTACCAGCAGCAGTACCAGCTCCCGCAGCAGCAGCAGCAGCACCCCCAGCAGCAGCAGCAGCAGCAGCAGCAGGAGGTGAGGATAGAAGAGTGGCAGCAGCTGTACGCCCCGCTGGGCCCCGAGATGCTGTGGACTCCTTTGCCCGGCCGTCCCCGCTGCCCCAGCTGCGGGGGCTGCTGGGGGGGTTTGGGAATTAGCTGCGACGGGCAAGTGGTTAAGTTGCTGCCAGCTTTGCTGCTGCAGCAGCAGCAGCAGCAGCAGGCAGCGGCGAGCGCGCGGGACCCCCAGCTGCAGCAGCTCAAGGCGAAGGGCGCCGTCCTGCTGCAGCACCAGCGCCTCCAGGAGAAGCACAAGAGGTACGTGCTGCAGCAGCTGCAGCAGCAGCTGCAGCAGCAGCCGCAGCAGCAGCGCAGAAACAGA
>NW_013541877.1:0-684 GCF_000499545.2 Eimeria tenella
AGCGGCAGCGGCAGCAGCAGCTGCAGCAGCAGCAGCAGCGGCTGCAGCAGCAGCAGCAGCAGCAGTTTAGGCGTGCGGGTGCATTATGTTTTTGTGGATATATTTATAGAGCCTTCTGAGGTGTACAGACAGCTGCTGCAGCTGCTTCCGCCAACAGCAAAAGTCGCTTTGCAAGGAACTATACAATTTACAAAAACTCTTTATGTAAATAAATAAATAAATAAATGAATAAATAAATAAATAAATATATAATATGATCTAATTAATTGTTTTATTGCTTTTGGTTTTTGGTTTTTTGCGTCACGATTGCTGCAAGTCGAAATATTTGTTTCCGCAATTTTTGATTTTTTTTCATTTAAATAATTATAATTATTTATTTTTAATTTGTGCTTTTATAATTTGAGTTCTTTTATTTACTTTTCTTTTTTTCTTTTTTCGTTTTTGCTTTTTTTCATTTTATCTGTTTGCTGCTGCTGCTGCCATCCGCTTTGCTGCTGCTGCTGCTGCTGCTGCTGCTCTTTCTTTATTTCTTGTTTATTTTTGTTTTTTATCCTTTTATTTCTTTCTTCGATTCGCTGCTGCTGCTCCCACTGGAATTCTTTCAATTCTTTTTTCAAAAAGCTGTTTGCTGCTGCTTCGTTACAGCAGCAGCAGCAGCTGCTGCTGCTGGTCCACAGCGGCTGC
>NW_013541877.1:784-911 GCF_000499545.2 Eimeria tenella
ATTTATTTATTTATTTATTCACTTTTATTTGCGATTTGTAGCTGGAGACAGAAGAGGCTCTTTAGCTGCTGCTGCTCCTCTGGGCGACCGAAAGGCAAATTTGAGGGCCAGGCTGCTGCCGCGGGAG
>NW_013541877.1:1011-1464 GCF_000499545.2 Eimeria tenella
TCTTTCTTAACCGCACTTGCTGCTGCTGCCTCTGATTTAAAGCCCCATTTGATGATTCTTTTGCTGTTTTTTCCAATTGCAAGTCCAAATCTTTTATTTTGATTTAATTATTTTATTTCTTTTTTTTATTTTTATTTTTCAGGCTTTAAAGAAGCAGCTTGAAGCAGCAAATTACTTCCTGCAGCCGCCGCTGCTGCCGCAGCTGCTGCCGCTCACAGCAGGGGAAGTCCTTGGCTGCACAGCGCCCAAGCTGAAGCCCACAGCGGCAGCAGCAGCAGCAGCAGCAGCAGCAGCAGCATCCGCAGCAGGCTCCAGCGCAGCAGCGCCGCAACCTACTGCTGCTGCTGCTGCTGCTGCATGCGGCGGCAGCTGCAGCCTCCCCGACAGCTCCATAGAAGCTCTAGTACCCAGCCCCTGCAGGCGTGGGGGCCCCCCTGGGGGCCCCCAGGGGGC
>NW_013541877.1:1583-1877 GCF_000499545.2 Eimeria tenella
TGGGCGTTTTCATCTTGAAGCTTCTATGATTCAAAACCCTGGAATTAGATTTCTTAGATATGATCCTTTCACCAAGGTAAACCCTAAACCCTAAACCCTGCGGGAGGGCCTCTCTCGCTGCTCAGCTGAGCAGCAGCTGTGCCTGCAATAAACCAAAATAAATAAATAAATAATCATTTATTTTATTTATTTATATTTCATTATTTGTTTATTTTTTTATTTATTTATTTGCTGCTGCAGCGGCTCTTCAGGGAGTCCTACGACCACTTGCTGCTGCACCGGCAGCGGCAGCAG
>NW_013541878.1:0-436 GCF_000499545.2 Eimeria tenella
GTCACTTGCTGCGCTGCTATTGTCTGCAGCAGCAGCTCCCGCTGGCCCCACACTGGCAGCTGCTCCCGCTCGCATGCAGCAGCAAAACACGACCCAGGGGGGCCCCCAGGGGGGCCCCCAGGGGGGCCCCCACGGGGGGAGGCCCCGCTGCCTGCAGCAGCTTGGGGGGGCCCCGCTGGGGGGCCCGGGGGGCTGCCAGTGCTGGAACGCGCGGCAGCAGCAGCAGCGTGCGGCTGCTGCTGCTGCTGCTGCTGCTGCTGCTGCTGCTGCGAAGGAGGCAGGGGACGGGGGCCTCTGAGAGGGCCTTTGGGGGGGCCCCCAGACTTAGTGGGGCCCCCACGGGGGGGCCTTTGGAGGCCCGTTGAATGCGACGGGGCGCTGCTGCTGTTGTCCTTGCTGCTGCTGCTGCTGCTGCTGCTGCTGCTGCTGTGGCTTA
>NW_013541878.1:525-1154 GCF_000499545.2 Eimeria tenella
GAGACACTTTTGCTGCGAGGCCTCTCCCGGGGCCCCTCTAAACTTGCTGCTGCTGCTGCTGCTGGTGCTGCTGTTGCTGGTGCTGCTGCTGCTGCTGCTGCTGCTGGCTCCGCTGTCGTCGCTGCTGCTGGTTCTCCTGTAGCTGCTGCTGCTGCTGGCTCTCCTTCTTCGTCTGACACCTCTGCTGCTGCTGCTGCTGTTGCTGCTGCTGCTGCTGCTGCTGCTGCTGTGTCTTGCGCAGCAAAGCTGTCCCCTTTTTGTCTCTTCTTTTTTTCTTTTTTTGCTTTTTGCTCCTCCTCCAGAAAGGCCTGGAGAACAGAAGCCATTTTGAACTTTAAATTCTTTTTTATTTTTATTCCTTTTTTAAGGTAATTTTAAAACTTTTATTTAAAAAGTCTTTTAATTAATATTAAAACTTTTAAATAAAACCCCAAGGGGCCCCTGAAGGACCTTCAAGGGGGGCCCCCCAGCTCCTTCTTTTGCAACTTCTTTAACAAAAAAATTTAAAATTAAATTAAAAACTAATTTATTCTTTTTAATTCAACTTCTGCTCCAGGGACCCCACTGGGGCCCCTCTGGGGCCCTCAGGGGCCCCCGGGGCCCCACAGGGGCCCTCCTGAGTCCCCGGG
>NW_013541878.1:1254-1401 GCF_000499545.2 Eimeria tenella
GAGTCTCCTTTTGTATTATTTTCGAACTCTTTGTTTTTTTCTTCTTATTTTCTTCTTTTTCTGCCCATCTTTATTTCTTTTTTGCCTCTTCTGTGCTTCCTTTCTCTCTGCTGCTGCTGCTGCTGCTGCTGCGTCTTGCGGAGTGCC
>NW_013541878.1:1432-1687 GCF_000499545.2 Eimeria tenella
TGCTGCCAGCAAGGAACAAATAAAGAAGCAAAATATAAATTGTCTTCTCCCCTTTTATTTTCCTTCGATCATGCCTTTCCTGTTCGCGGTGGGGTCCCACAAAAGATCAACTTACCACTGTGCAATCGCATGCATGCATGCATGCATGCATGCATGCATCTTTGCATGCAAAGCCCCAAAATGCATCCATGCGTGCATGCATGCAGTGCATGCACGCATGCATACGATTGTAGAGGGATAAGTTGGTAATGTTGC
>NW_013541878.1:1787-2108 GCF_000499545.2 Eimeria tenella
GCTGCAGCACAGAGCAAAGGCATTTATTCTTTGATTTGAAAATAGAAAATTAATTATTTGTTTATTTAGAAACTTATTTAATTATTTCTTTTTTATTTTCTTATTTTTACATCTTTCAGCAGCTGCTTCTCTCCTCTTGCTCATGAACATCTCCTTGTCTTCTTTTAATTAAATAAATAAATAATTAATTAATTAATTAATTAATTAATTTATTTATTTCAATTTCAATTCCCATCAATTAATACCCCATGAGCCGGAGAGCCCCCCCTGGGGGCCCCCCCTCCTTGGGGGCCCCCGAGGGGCCCCCCACCGCCCCTGTGG
>NW_013541878.1:2168-2487 GCF_000499545.2 Eimeria tenella
CCCACTCTGACCCCGGGGCCCCTGAGGGGGCCCCCACTGTCACTGAGGGGCCCCCTGAGGGGCCTCCTGAGGGGCCCCCCGAGGGGCCCCCTGAAGGGCCCCCCGAGGTGCCCCTTGTGGGGGCCCCCATGGGGGCCCCTAAAGAGCCCCCTGTGGGGCCCCCTCAGGACCGTCCCCCTGAGGGGCCCCCCGAGGGGCCCCCTGAAGGGCCCCCTGGGGGCCCCCTGAAAGGGGCCCCTGTAGGGCCCAGCGGGGGCCCTTTAGCGTTGCCTGCTGGCGGCGGCGACAGTGGCTGCTGCTGCTGCTGCTGCTGCTGCAG
>NW_013541878.1:2572-2743 GCF_000499545.2 Eimeria tenella
AAATTTAGAAGTGATAATTAAAGATTCTAAAAAAGAAAAAATAAAAATACAAAAGAAACAATTAAAGCGGCAGCAAATTAACACAAGGAGACACACAAGAGAAAGAATATGTCCAAGTGAAGGAGCAGCAAAAACAGCAGCAGCGGCAGCAGCAGCACCAGCAGCACCAAG
>NW_013541879.1:0-193 GCF_000499545.2 Eimeria tenella
TGCAGACGCCGTTGAGAACCCAATGACGCACGTGTCTGGCAACTCTGCGTTAGATCCGGCCTCTTCTTTTGCACAAAAAAGTGAAGAAAACAGTTTAGATGATGCACAGGATTCGGGGGAACTTCTTGCTGCAGCGTTGGAAGGTGTGAAGGGAGTGCATCTTTTGCCGTGCCACATCAAGTACAGCGGCTTG
>NW_013541879.1:208-1125 GCF_000499545.2 Eimeria tenella
CGGGGCCCCTGGGGACCCCGGGGGGCCCCTGCGGGCCCCGGAGGGCCCCTGCGGGCCCCGGGGGGCCCCTGGAGACCCCGGGGGGCCCCTGCGGGCCCCGGGGGACCCCTGGAGACCCCGGGGGGCCCCTGGGGCCCCCTGTGTCACTCGTAGCCCAGAAGCGCAAGGATGACCATGCTGCCTATAATGGCCCACTTGACCACTGGGTAGTCGTTTAAGATAATGGTCACTTGGCCAATGTAGGGCAGGTATATTACTGTCGTGCCCATCACGCTGCTGTCCTTCAGCCACAAGTCCTTGTCTGAACTCACAAAGAAATAAAACCCTCCCAAACAAATCCCTCCAGCTCGCTCAATAACACCTGGGGGGCCCCTAGAGGGCCCCTGGTGCCCACCGAGAGCCCCGAAAAGCCTACTGGGGGCCCCCATAGGTCCTTTTTGGGTCCCGGAGGGCCCCCCCAAAGCCTCCCAGGGGCCCCCCAGGAGCTCCCCAGCGGTCCCCCGAGGGGCCCCGGGGGGGCCCCTCCCTGAGGGGCCCCCTAGGGGCCCCCTGGGGGCCCCTGGGGACCAGTTAATTAGCTGAGGGAGGTGGCTTACTGGCGTAGAGGCCCCTGTCGTCTACGGAGTTGTTGTCGCCCTTCGTGAGGAGTCGAGTTTCTCCAGCGGCGTTTTTGTGGAGATTAAGCACGCGGTGAACAATTGGGATTTCGCGGCCCTCCACCTGTGCAGCAGCAAGTTGAACATTCAGCAGCAGCAAAGTTGCATTCAGCAGCAGCAAAGTTGCACTCAGCAGCAGCAAAGTTGAACATTCAGCAGCAGCAAAGTTGAGAATCCAGCAGCAGCAAAGTTGAACATTCAGCAGCAGCAAAGTTGGATTCAGCAGCAGCAAGTTGAACATTCAGCAGCAGCAAAGTTGGA
>NW_013541880.1:0-532 GCF_000499545.2 Eimeria tenella
ACCCTGCTAAATCACGCGCGCAGGGCCCAAACCGCGAGCGCGCACTGCAGCCGCTCTCCGTATCCGGAGTCGCCTGCGAGCTAGGGTTTGGGGCCTTGAAGCGCTAGGGTTTAGGGTTTAGGGTTTACCTGCGTCGGAGAAGGACTTGGTTGGGTCATTGAAAAAAAGACGAAGACGGCGAGGGGCCTCTCCAGAAGCAACGGACCCTTTGGGGGCCCTCAGCCGCAGCCCAGTTAGCCGCACAGGCACAGAAAACCCCACCTGCACACAAACCCTAAACCCTAAACCCTAAACCCTAAACCCTAAAGCCGCTGCACGGGGGCTTGCGTCTGCGGCTCACTGAGATGAAGAGCTGGGGGTCTTCGTTTCCGGACTCAAGGCAGCTGTTTTGATCTTTGGCACTTCCTTGGTTTTGCAAAAGAGAAAGAAAGGTATTTGGCGTCGCCTCGTTGCGGCATTCGCACTGGCTGAAGTCCAGCAGCTTCAGCAGACTAAATAAAAGTGAAAGACACACAAGCAGCCGGCGGGTTGC
>NW_013541880.1:556-2690 GCF_000499545.2 Eimeria tenella
TGCTGCTCTTGAACCATTTTATTTCAGTCTCCAATTGAAAGACAGGGCGAGAACTCCTACCGGCCTTAGGCCCTACACGCTACACACCCTAAACCCTAAACCCTAAACCCTAAACCCTAAACCCTAAGCGCTTGGAGACCTCTCCCACGGCGCTGAGAACGGTCAAGGTAGTTACCGCTAGTAAATGCGTCTTGTTTGTTTCACATTGCATGCACTCGTGAACAGGGGCTGCATGCACAGCCCTTGCTGCTGCTGCTGTTGCTGCTGCACTCGCTGGCGCCGACCATCCACGGCCAACAGCAGCAGCAGCAGCAGCAACAGCAGCAGCAGCTGCCTGCACGTTTAATTGATGCTGCTTTTGGATAGCTTTTGCTTCTTTCTGCGGCATTTTGGGCCCCACAGCTTCTGCTGCCTCCACACTCGCCGTACAGCAGCAGCAGACAGCAGCAGCTGCAGCAGCAGCAGCCCTTCTCCCCCGGCCCCTCCTTGGCCATTATTTTTGTAATTAATTTCAATTGTGGTCCTCCCCCTCTCAGGGAGCCCCTTCCTGAGCAGCAGCAGCAGCAGCAGCGGCGGCAGGAGCAGCAGCAGCGGCAGCAGCAGCAGCAGCAGCAACAATCTTAGCCGCAATGTCGACCCATGTAGAGAGACGGCAGCCCCAACGGCGGCATGCCCACAGAGCACATCCTTATGGGGCCCCCCAGGGTCCCCTGGGGGCCCCCCGGGGGCCCCCCTCGCTGCTGTCGCGGCTTGCTGCTGGTGTTTCTTCCTTCTTTTGCCGGGCCTTTAAGGGGGCTTCCGGGCCTAGTCAGCAGCAGCAGCAGCAGGAGCAGCACAATGAAATGGCCAGCGAGTGCAGCTCCGTCTTCAGCGAGACGCGCAGCGAAGCTTCAGGGTCGCCGTTTCACGGGACGCAGCAGCAGCAGCAGCAGCAGCAGTTCCTGCAGCTGCCGCTGGAGCAGCCGCACCACCGCCGACACCACGCGGCGTGGGGGCCGGAGCTGTCGGCAGCAGCAGCAGGAGCAGCAGCAGACCTGTCGACCTCCTCGCTCCCGTACGTTTGCTCCTCGCAGCAGCAGCAGCAGCTGCTGCAGCAACAACTGCTGCAGCGGCAGCAGCAGCACCGCACCAATTTCTACAGACCCAACTCAGCAGCAACAGCAGCAGCTTCGCTTGCGTGGGCTGGAGATGTGAGGGGGGCCCTGGGGCCCCGGCAACGCATGCAGCCACAGCTTGCTGCGCTGTCTCACTTGGGGCAACAGCAGCAGCTGCTGCAGCAGCAGCTGCTGCAGCAGCAGGAGCAGATGCTACCGCAGCAGCAGGGCCGGAGACGGCCGCTGTTCTCGTCTGCTGCACCAGAAGCAACGGACCCAGCACTGAAGCAGCAGCAGGCAATAGTCGAGCAGCAGCAGCAGCTGCTGCAGCAGCAGCAGCTACAGCAGCAGACAATGCTGGAGCAGCAACAGCTGCTGCAGCAGGGACAGCTGCAAGAAGATGTATCTGCCATTGAGCTGCAGCAGCTGTACCTCCGCTGCCACTCTTTGCGGTGGCGCACGCGGCTTTTGGAGCTGTTCCAATCGGACGCAGAGGCAGCGCTGCAGCGGCAGCTGCAGCAGCAGCAGCAGCAGCAGGAGAAACGCCTGGAGCTGCTTCAGACTCTGCGGCAGCAAGTAGAAGCCGACACTGTCTCCGGCGCAGCCAAGGATTCCCCTGCAGCAGCGGCGAAGGCAGTGCTGGCCGAGGCAGCAGCAGCACTGCAACCTGCAGCAGCAGCAGCAGCAGCAGCTGCTGCTGCTGCTGCTGAAGAGGAAGCAGCAGGCAGCCCACCCAAAACAGCAGCACCCTACAGGGGTTCTGTTCCCTCTCTGGGGGCCCGCAGACCCTCGTTGGAAGCATCAGGCAAGCCGTTTGCTGCGGCTGCTGCAACTGAGGAGTGCAGTGCAGCAGCAAAAACAGCAGCAGCAGCAAAAGCAGCAACAGGGGGAACAAGAGCAGCAACAGCAGCAGACAAGCCTGCATCGTCCTTGTTTGGTTCTGGCGGGTTTGGGTTAGCAGCAGCCCCCGCACCAACCCTGTTCGCTGCTGCTGCGGAAGCGCCAGCAGCAGCAGCAGCAGCAGCAGCAGGCAGCGCCTC
>NW_013541880.1:2790-2923 GCF_000499545.2 Eimeria tenella
GTACACCGGAGGCCGCATGCAGCAGTAAACCAGTGCCAAAATTGCTGCTTTTTTGTTGCTTCTGGCGAGACGCTGCAGTGCAACGAGAGAAAAGGCAGGGCCGAAGCCTGTGCTGCTGCTGCTGCAGCAGCAG
>NW_013541880.1:2944-3869 GCF_000499545.2 Eimeria tenella
GCAGCAGCAGGCAGCGCCTCCGAGGCAGCAAAGGAGGCAGCAGCAGCACCTGCTGCAGCGGGACAAGGGGAAGCAAAACAGACGACGGGGGGGAGCCTGTTTGGAGCACGCAGCTTCTCGTTTGGGCAGCCGCAGCAGCAGGAGCAGCAGGAGGAGCAGACAGAGCAGCAGCAGACGAAAGAGAAGCAGCAGAGAGAGCAGGACACGCAACAGCAGCAGGATAAGCAGCAACAACAGGACAAGGTGCAGCAGCTGCAGCAGCAGCAGCAGCAGGCCCCACGTGCCTTCGTATTTGGTGCTGGTAGCAGCTCAGCAGAGGCGAAACCAACGCAAGAGCAAGCGGCTGCTGCACCAGCAGCAGCAGCAGCAACAGCAGCAGCAGCAGCAGCAGCGCCGTTGTTTGGGGGTGTTTTGACTGCCCAGAAAGCTGCTGCGGGAGACTCTGCTGCTGCTGCTCCTGCTGCCACGCCTGCCGAGGCTGCTGCTGCAGCGAAATGGCCGGCCCTGTTTGGAGCAGCAGCAGCAGCACAGGCAGCAGCAGAGCCGTCAGGCGCAGCTGCTGATCCCAAGGAGACTTCCAAGGAAGCTGGAGGCGCTGCCGAGAAAACTGCAGCAGAAGAAAAAGCTGCCAAAACAGCTGCACCAACGGGTAGCAGCAGCGACAGCAGCAGCAGCAGCAGCAGCAGCAGCAGCAAGGGCGGCGCAGCAGCAGCGCCGTTCCGCCTCTTCGGCGCCCCCACCGTGGGGGCCCCGGCTGCGGATAATGCGGGCAAGGGATTACTTGGCAGCACTTTGTCGGGTGCTGCGGGGCTCACTGCTGCTGCTGCTGCTGCTGGTGCAAAAGAGGCAAGTAGAGAGAGGGCCGAGACTGCTGCTACTGCAGCTGCTGCCACGCCTGCTGCTGCTGCTGCCACACAGAAGGCAA
>NW_013541880.1:3991-4188 GCF_000499545.2 Eimeria tenella
CCTGCTGCTGTACCTTGGTGGCTAGCAAATGTTGGTAAGCCCTGCCAGGTGGACATCGAGCCAGAGGGATTTGCTGAAGACGCTGATGAAGATAGCACACAGGAGCCGTCTGCTGCTGCGCCAGCTGCTGCACCTGCTGCTGCTGCTGCAAAGCCTGCCGCTGCGGATGCTGCTAGGGCACCTGCTGCAGCTGCAGC
>NW_013541881.1:0-1274 GCF_000499545.2 Eimeria tenella
CTGCCTACCAGCACCTCTCTGGCCCAGGCGGTGCAGCAGCAGCACAACGAGCTCTTCTCCGGCCTTAAGCGAGTCAGTCTCTCCGCCTCTTTGCTGCTGCCTCTCTGCTTCTTCCCAAGTTCCAGCAGCAGCAGCAGCAGCAGCAAGTGCAGCAAAGGGGCCTGTTTTGGAGTGCTTGAAAGGCCCCCGGGGGCCCCCAGGGGCCAATGGGAGGGCGTACAGACCCGGAGGCCCGTGGGGGCCCTAAAATTCCCTATAGTCTTTCTCATAAAGGGTTCAGGGGGTACCTGGGAGCCCCTGAGAGCCCCTAAGGGCCCCTGGGGGTCCTTGCGGGCCCCTGGGGGCCCCTGGGGGCCCCTGGGGGCCCCTGGGGGCCCCTGGGGGCCCCTGGGGGCCCCTAGGGCCCTGGGGCCCCCAGAGGTAGTTCCTGGACAGGACTTAGGGGTTATGTTTATTCTGTTGAAATATATTTGGACTTTTGCAGGAACTGGAGAGAGTGGGAGAAATTGAAGAGAGATACTCTAGCTTGAAGAGTGACCTGCAGCGTATACGGTAAGGGCCCTTGCCCTGCTGCTGCTGCTGCTGCTGCTGTTGCTGCTGCCGCTGCTGCTGCCTTTTTGAAAGCAGTACTTTGGAGTGTGTGGCTGATCAAGGCGCCAAAGAAGACAGCTCGCGGGCTGCTGCACAGAAACAAGGGCTTGTCTATTATTATTATTATTATTATTATTATTATTATTATTATTATTATTATTGTTGTTGTTGTTGTTGTTGTTGTTGTTGTTGTTGTTGTTGTTATTATTATTATTATCATTATTCTTATTAACGTTATTAATATTATTATTATTAATATTATTATTATTATTGTGGGTAATTGCCATTTATAAGGATTTGAATGGGTCTGACGAGCTGCTTGAGCCCGTGTCTGCTGCTGTTACTGCTGCTGCTGCTGCTGCTGCGCTGCTGCAGGAGGCAAGCAAAAGAGTTGCGCACACAGACGGGGGCCATTTTGGAGCAGTTGAGCCCCAGCTGAGGCGGAGCAACAGCAGCAGCAGCAGCAGCAGCAGGCAGCAGCAGCAGCAAGAGGCCGAGAAGGAGCAGCAGGAGACAAAAGAAGCAACTGAAAAAAGACTGGCAGGAAAAAACAATTCAAGAAAAGGGAAAGCGCCAAAGGAGACAGCGGGGAGGCCGCCTTGGGGCAGCAAAGGGACAGGGAGCAGCAGCAACTGGCCAAAAGACAGCAGAAGCACCAGCAGTAGCAGCAGCAGCAGCAGCAG
>NW_013541881.1:1374-1504 GCF_000499545.2 Eimeria tenella
TTTTCTCCTCCGCAGTCTCTTCTTCAGGATTAATTCAGCAGCAGCAGCTCATTTTTTGGGCCCTCCAATCCCGCTGCGCTGCGTGCCCCCCTCCCGCCCGCCGAGGCTTCTGCTGCAGCACCGGCAGCGC
>NW_013541881.1:1604-1796 GCF_000499545.2 Eimeria tenella
TCACTTGCTGCTTCTCCTTGACTCTTTTGCTGCTGCTGCATGCATTTCTTCTCTTAAAAGAAACTCCATGGCAGCAAACTCAGAGACACATGAGGCAAATGCAAGTCTAGTTGGAGGGCCTCTCTAAAGCGCCAGCTGTTTCTCATTAAGGCACACCATTTGCTGCTGTGCTGCTGCTGCTGTTGCTGCTGC
>NW_013541882.1:0-238 GCF_000499545.2 Eimeria tenella
CAAAGGGTCTGCTGCTGCTAAGAGGGCCCCCGCGGGCTTGCGGGCCACGCGGCCCTGCAGCAAACCCAACATGTTGTCCAGCATTTTCTCCGCGCTGCAGCAAACCAGCAAGTTGTTTGATTTGGGTCTTTTAATTCCTTCAAAAGGGCCCAAAAAGCAAAAAAAAAGAATTCAAATTCGACAAAAAATTCAAAAAATTAAAAAATTTTAAATTTTGAAAAATTTTGAATCAAAATTT
>NW_013541882.1:292-444 GCF_000499545.2 Eimeria tenella
CCGCCCACAAACGCGAGTCTTCGCGAAGAAGAAGCAGCAGAGCTGCAGGGCGGGGACATGGCGCTGGAGGTGAAGCTGGGAGAAGACACCAAACACCTCAACGTCAGTCTTGCTGCTGCTGCTGCTGCTGCTGCTGCTGTTGCTGCGGCGGC
>NW_013541882.1:544-688 GCF_000499545.2 Eimeria tenella
CCGTGGGTAGCGTGCCGCTGCATCGGGTCTCCCTGCGCCGCCGCCGCTGCTGCTGCCGCTGCACCTCGCTGCTGCTCGCCACCGCCCGCCGCCGCAGCTGCTGCCGCTGCTGCTGCTGCTGCTGCTGCTGCAGGTCAAGTGCAG
>NW_013541882.1:771-1001 GCF_000499545.2 Eimeria tenella
CTACGTGAAGCTGCTGCTGGCGCAGCAGCTGGGCCTCGAGCCCCGCCGCCTGCGTCTCTACGCAAAGGGCCCCGCGGGCGAAAAGAAGCTGCTGATCGACCCCATGTCTCTCTGCGACTACAAAGAACTCGCAGCTCCTGCAGCCACAGTCTACGCAGAAATCCAAGATTAGGGGCCCCCAGGGGCCCCCAGGGGCCCCCGGGGGGCCCCGGGGGGGCCCCGGGGGCCCC
>NW_013541882.1:1101-1256 GCF_000499545.2 Eimeria tenella
CCTAAACCCTAAACCCTAAACCCTATCTGCGCGTTTCAGATGTCTGCTTTCGCGGGTCTTCGCGTCTTGCGGCTAGAGCTGAGCCGCCAGGGTTTGGAGTCAGGGCGAGGGCTTGTGCCCAGGGTTGTGCTAGGGTTTAGGGTTTACGGTTTAGG
>NW_013541882.1:1356-2474 GCF_000499545.2 Eimeria tenella
CAGGGGCCCCTAGGGGACTCTGGGGGCCCTCGAGGGGCCCATGCAGGGTCGCCTCAGGGGCCCCCCCTTGAGGGGCCCCTCTGGGGGCCCCCAGGCACTGTAGGGGCCCCTGACGTGCAGGTGTGGGGCCCGGGGGCTCCCAAAGCCAGCTTGTGGGGCCCCAGCGAGCCTTAGGGGGCCCCCCGCTGAAGCGCAACAGGTGGGGCCCCCCAGGGGGCCCTCAAGGCCTGCCTCTTGGCTTCAGGGGCCCCCAGGGGCCCCCAGAGGGACTCCGGGGGCCCCCAGGGGACCCGCAGGGGGCCCCTAGGGGCCCCTGGGGGCCCCTAGGGCCCTAGAGGGTCCCAGGGGGCCCCAGAGGGACTCGGGGGGCCCCGGGGGGCCCCAGGGGCCCCCAGAGGGAGTGGGGGGGTCCCCAGGGGCCCCCCAATGCTTTAAAACTGCTTCGGGCCGGCGCATCTGTGCAGCAAACTGTGGCTAAAGCTAGTGCATGCTTCAGCAGCAGCAGCGAGAGCTGCTGCTGCTGCTGCGTTTTGCTGCAGCGCTGGCCCGGGGCGACTTTGTGGCAGCAGCAGCAGCAGCAGTGAAGGCACAGGGGCACTTGGGAGCCAATAATGAAGCAAGACGAGCACTGGCCCAGTGCAGCCTGCTGCTGCCTCTGCTGCTGCTGCTGCTGCGGAGCTCTGCTGCCGCTGCAGCAGGAAATGGCGCCCTCCTGTTTCGAGTGCAGCAGCAGCTGCTGCAGCAGAAGCGGCAACGAGGAACTTGTTTGACTAGGATAATGTGGCTAGACGCAACGAGTTGCTGCTGCTGTTGCTGTTGCTGCTGCTGCTGTTACTGTCATTGTTGCTGCTACCGTGGCTGCTGCTACTATTGCTGCCATTGCTGCTGCTACTAGTGCTGCTGTTGCTGCTGCTGCTGCTATCGCCGTAGCCTATGTACAGCCCAAGCTTGAAGCGCTGAGTATAGGCCAAAGTCGAAAGGGCCAGCTAGCTAGCTAGCTAGCTAGCCACAGCTAGCTAGCTAGCTAGCCACAGCCGGCTGGCTATCTAGCCACAGACAACTAGCTGCGGCTAGCTAGCTATTCCGCAGCTAGCCGGCAAGCCCGCTAGCTGCCCGCC
>NW_013541882.1:2516-3071 GCF_000499545.2 Eimeria tenella
TAGCTGGGGCCGCGAACAAAAGATGGCTAGCTGCTGCATTAGCTGTTTGGCCAGCTAGCTATGCTGGCTCCGTAGCTAGCTCGTTGGCTAGCTGCCCACAGGGATCGCCAGCTTGCTAGCCATTTGGCCACCTAGCTAGCGAGCTACATAGCTGGCTAGCTGGCCAGCTGGCTAGCTAGCCAGCTAGCTAGCTAGCTAGCTGAGTGGCTGCAGCTCGCCCAGTAGGCAGCTAGCTAGGCAGTAGGCTGGCCACCTGACTCACTGGCCCAGCTATTGAGCTGTCCCGCCTGCTCGCTGTTTAGCTAGCTAGCTGGCTAGCTAGCCGCCGAGCCAATTAGCTAGCTAGCTAGCTAGCTAGCTAGCTAGGGTTCTGTGTTGGGAGGAGACGCCTTGCGGGCCCTTCCAGCTGTCTCTACAGCAGCCGCGAGGAATGTCCCTAATGAGCGCTGTTATTGGCACTGTGTAAGTGGCCAGCTAGCCAGCTGGCTAGCTGGCTAGCTGCAGCAGCAGCAGCTGCTGCTGCTGCCGCTGCTGCTGCAGCTACAGATCCTGCAT
>NW_013541882.1:3171-3341 GCF_000499545.2 Eimeria tenella
TACGACAAATCCTAAAATTAATTTTTTGCAATTTTCTTACGGGTTTGATTATAGGGAAGCGAAGAGCCTGTGTGTCTGCCCCTGCTGCTGCTGCTGCTGTTGCTTTGATCGAGCCCGCAGGCGCCGACCTATTTTCAGTGTACGTATACCCCAAACCAAGTGAGCCTCTC
>NW_013541882.1:3441-3642 GCF_000499545.2 Eimeria tenella
GACTGCTGCTGCTGCTGCAGTTGCTGCTGGCTGCTAAAATGCCTGAATTAAAGTCTGCTGCAGCAACTGCAGCAGTAGCAATAGGGCCCCCCGCGCTGCTGCTGCTTGTTAGGGGAGAAGGCGCAGGGAGGACCTCAAAAGAAGCTAAGTTGCTGCTGCTGCTGCAGTAAGATGAGACAGTTCTTTGCTGCTGCTGCTGTT
>NW_013541882.1:3743-3920 GCF_000499545.2 Eimeria tenella
CTGCGGGGGGCCTTCCCCCTGCAGCACCTTTTCGCCCTCAGCCCCGAAGGCCCCGAGGGCGGGCAGCGAGGAAGCAGCAGCAGCAACAGGCTGCATGGAAGCAGCAGTGGAGGCAGCAAACGCAGCAGCAGCAGCAGCAGCTGCTGCTGCTGCTGCTGCTGCTGCGCCCCCGCGGCT
>NW_013541883.1:0-497 GCF_000499545.2 Eimeria tenella
GGGGCCCCCAGGGGGCCCCCCAAGGGGGGCCCCCCTGGGAGACCCCCGGGGGGCCCCAAGGAGGCCATTAGCTCTGCTAGCTTCCGCAGGCGGCGGCCTCGAAACACTATAGTGTTGGAAGGCTCCTTGCCTGCAGCCACAACAAGGGTTTAGGGTTTAGGGTTTAGGGTTTAGGGTTTAGGGTTTGCGCTTGGGTCTGGCTGCGGGCATCCGGCGCTTCCGAGTCGCGTCCGTGCCCCCCGCTCCCGGAATTCGCACTAGGGTTCCCACGAGGGTTTAGGGCCTAGGGTTTAGGGTTTAGGGTTTAGGGTTTCACCGTGCTGCAGCTGCGGCCTCACAGCCACTTTCAATATATCCGGCACTCGGGGCCTCGGTAACCACTGCAGGTCCACTGGACTCTTTCGAATTGTCGGTACCCAATTTGTGGGTCTCTCGAGGGCCTCTCCCACCTTCGTGGCCCACCAGCACCACCTCTGGGGGCCCCCGGGGGGCCCCCC
>NW_013541883.1:1037-1858 GCF_000499545.2 Eimeria tenella
GGGTCTTCTGTTGCGTGGGCCCAGCCAACCATAAGAGTGTGGCAAAAGCTGCTGGAGAGTTTTGGATTATCTTTTTGAATTTCATATTTGAAAAAGGAAAAATAGACGATTTCTCGAACCCCGTGCTGCTGCTGCTGCTGCTGCTGCTGCTGCGGGAGCTGCAGCTGCAGCTGCAGCCCCTCGTCGTAGACCATGGTCCAGTGGCCCACTGCTCCATTTGCTGCTGCTGCAGTAAAGTCTCCCTTTAAATTTATTTTAAACTTTTGTGTCTCTTTGAAGTTCTCAGACACTTTTGGCGGACTCAAAGGGCCTGCAAACACACACAACCTGCGGCTGCTGCTGCTGCTGCTGCTGCTGCAGCGTTGCGGGAGAACGGAGGAAAGCGAGCCGCAGAAACAGCAGCACACGGAAAGGCAGCAGCAGCAACAGGAGAAGTAGAAGGGCCAGCAGCAGCAGCAGCAACAGCAACAACAGTGCTGCAGCAGCAGCAGCAACAGCAGCAACAGCAGCAACAGAACCAGCAGCACCAGCGGCAGGATGGGAAGGCAGGCAGCACGATGAGCATGACCAGCAGCAGCAGCAGCAGCAGCAAAACTAGCAACAGCACCAGCAGCAGCAGTGTGAGCTGCAGGATCAGCAGCAAAAGCACCACCATCAGCAGCAGCAGCACCACCACCAAAAACAGCAGCAGCATAACAGCAGCAGAAAAATCAGCAGCATCATCACCACCACAAGCGCCATCAGCAGCAGCAGCAAAAGCAGCAGGATTAGCAGCAGCGCCACAAGCAGCAGCAGCACCACCACCACAACCGCCATCAGCA
>NW_013541883.1:1941-2081 GCF_000499545.2 Eimeria tenella
GCAGCAGCAGCAGCACTCGCACCACCACAATCACTACTACCAGCACCATCAGCAACAGCACCACCAGCATCAGCAGCATCATCAGGATCAGCAGCAGCAGCAGCAGCAGCAGCGGACCGTGGGAGCCGAGTCTGTCGGGC
>NW_013541883.1:2181-2377 GCF_000499545.2 Eimeria tenella
GAATTAAATTAAATTATATTACATTAAATTAAATTAAATTAAATTTCATAAGATGGCAAATACAGAGAGGTAATTGCAAAGATATCGGGATTTTTTCGATAATGCAAATTAGCGAGGAAATCAGCAGCAGCAAGGATGGCAACAGCAGCAGCAAGGAGAGCAGCAGCAGCAGCAGCAGCAAGGAAAAAAGCAACAA
>NW_013541884.1:322-1789 GCF_000499545.2 Eimeria tenella
CTAGCTAGCTAGCCAGCCAGCCAGCTCGAATAGCTAGCTAGCTAGCTAGCTAGCTAGCTATTGTATCTAGCTGTAAATAAAGAGTACCGAGATAAAGACTAACGGGCTAGTTGCCTATCTGGTTAGCTAGCTAGCTAGCTACGCAGCTAGCTAGCTAGCTAGCTGGCTTCCCAGCTAGCTAGCTAGCGATCGAGAATGGCTCGATTCGAAATGCCAGCTAGCTAGCCAGCCAGCTATCTAGCTAGCTAGCTAGCTAGCTAGATAGCTGGCTAACGAGCCAGCTAGCCAGACAGCTATCTAGCCAGCTAGCTAGCGAGCCTCTAGCCAGCCAGTTACCTATCTAGCTAGCTAGCTAGCCAGCCAGCTAGCTAGCTAGCCAGCTAGCCAGCTAACTAGCTAGCCAGCTAGCCAGCTAACTAGCTAGCCAGCTATCCAGCTAATCAGCTAGCCAGCTAACTAGAGATCGAGATGGACTGATTTGAAATGTTAGCTAGCCAGCCAGCTAGCTAGCTAGCCAGCTAGCTAGCTAGCCAGCCAGCTAGCTAGCCAGCTAGCTACCAGCCAGACAGCCAGCTAGCTAGCCAGCCAGCTAGCTAGCTAGCTAGCTAGCTAGCTAGGGACTGAGATGGACTGATTTGAAATGTTTGTCAGGATCATCTTTTTGTTCCTCGAATGTTTCTTTTAAAAGACAAAATTGGAATTGAAGAATTCGCCAGCCACTTTCCCGAAGGAGGAGAAGTGAGAATAAATAAATAATAAATAAATAAATAGAATTAATTAATTAGTTAATTAATTAAAATATATATAAATAAATAGGAAGAACTAATTAATTAACTAATTAATTAATTAATTAATTTATTTATTTTTTTATTTTTTTATTTATTTATATTTATTTATATTTATTTCTTTTTTAGCCTCTGGAGCGGCTGGAGGCTTTTGCAGCAAAAGTGAATTCGCATTTGTCTCCAGAAGCTGCAGCAGAAATAAAACTGAGCAGCAAAAGAAAATCGAAAAACAAAAAACAAAAAGAAGATCCAAATGCAGCAGCAGCAGCAGCAGGAACAGCAGCAGCAGCAGCAGCAGGGACAGCAGCAGCAGCAACAGCAGGAGGAAAGGAAGCAGCAGCAGCAGGAACAGCAGCAGGAGGAGCAAAAGCCGCCGCCGCAGCAGCAGCAGAAACAGCAGCAACAGGAGCAGCAGCAGCAGCAACAGCAACAGCAACAGCAACATCAGAAGCAGCAGCAGAAGAGGAGGCGTATGTCAGTGTCCGTACACTCAACGAGGAAAGAGGCAGAAGCTTTAAATCCATTTTTAATTATTTTAAAACTCAAACAGGAGTTCTTTCTACCTCAGGTAATCATTTATTATTTATTTATTTATTTATTATTTATTTATTATTTATTTATTATTTATTTATTATTTATTTATTATTTACTTATTATTATTTATTATTTATTACTTATTTAT
>NW_013541884.1:1827-2469 GCF_000499545.2 Eimeria tenella
TTTATTTATTTGTTTTTTTGTCTATTTATTTATTTTGTTTTTTTGTTTATATATTTGTTTATTTGGATTTCGAATAATTAACAAATAATTCTTTTTCGTCAAAAAAGGCAGCAGAATGAATTTAAAAAAGAAGAAGAGGGTTGGGGTTTTGGGGTTTAGGGTTTAGGGTTTAGGGTTTAGGGTTTAGGGTTTAGGGTTTGAGGTTTCCTGAAGCTGCCTATTAATAAATGCAAGGTGCAGCAGCAGCAGCAGCAGCATCATTAGCAGCAGCAGCAGCAGCAGCAGCAGCAGGACTGCGCTCAGGTGTCTGTCTTCCTTTCCAGACAAAACCAACGAACCAAGCAAATCAATTAATTTAATTCAATTTAATTTAATTAAATTAATTAATTAATTAATTAATTAATTAATTAATTAATTAATTAATTAATTAATTAATTAATTTGTCTTCAGGAGTGGACGCTCAGTACATCTCCGGCAGCTACGAAGAACTGGAAGACAGCGAAAATTCAAATTCTGTTTTTCCTTCTTCTTTTCCGCCGCAAAGTCCAGCCCCAGACATTCAACTCCACTTCTTCAATGGCGAGCTAGGGTTTAGGGTTTAGGGTTTAGGGCTTAGGGTTTAGGGTTTAGGGTTTAGGGTTT
>NW_013541884.1:2506-3022 GCF_000499545.2 Eimeria tenella
AGGGGTTAGGGTTAACCGTTAGGGTTTAGGGGATAGGGTTTAGGATTTGGGGTTCCAGGCTTGGGTTTTAAGGTTTAGGGTTTAGAGTTTGGGGTTTAGGGTTTGGGGTTTGGGGCTTAGGGTTTAGGGTTTAGGGTTTAGGGTTTAGCCTCCAGCCCTCACTCTTCACCCTCCACCCTTCAGCCTGTAGCGTTAAATAGCGCGCCCCTCCGCCTCCAGCCCTCAGGCTTTAGGGTTTAGGGTTTAGGGTTTAGGGTTTAGGGTTTAGGGTTTAGGGTTTAGGGTTTGGATTTGTGTCCAGGGCTGCCGGACATGTTTTTTTTGTACTCGCGTCTAAACCTCCCTTTGTGGTTTCCCTTCTTCTTCGGCTCTCCAGAGCTTTGGGGGTCTTCGGTGGTTTCCAAAACCCTCCGAGGGTTTACTTACCTCCCTGTGCTGCTGCACCCCAGGTCCAGGGGCTTCGTCAAACTCGACCTCAGCAGCAGCAGCAGCAGCAGCAGCAGCAGCAGCAGCAGC
>NW_013541884.1:3197-3509 GCF_000499545.2 Eimeria tenella
ACAGCAGCAAAGACGAGAAGCAAATGAACTCCAAAAGGGTTTATGTAAATCCCTTTAATGAGCCTCTTGTCAATCCAAATTATTTGCAAGACGAAAGAGATGTCGAGGTGCTCCTCAAGGGTAAGCAGCAGCAGCAGCAGCAGCAACAGCAGCAACAGCAGCAGCAGCAGGAACAGTGACAACGGCAGCAACAGCACAAAAGCAGCAGCAGCAGCAGGTAGCCCTCTCGCTAGCTGTCTAGCTAGCTATCTCTCAATCTATTACATGTGCTGCTGCTGCTGCTGCTGCTGCTGCTGCTGCTGCTGCTGCTGC
>NW_013541884.1:3570-3783 GCF_000499545.2 Eimeria tenella
GCTTCTCTGGTGTCTACTGAGCTGCTGCCGATTTGTGATGAAAAGATTTTCAGCAAAATGTTTAAATATAATGATTTCACCAAAGACAAGTACCTAGGCCTTGATGCAGCAGCAGCAAACCCAAAAAGCAGCAGCAGCAGCAGCAAGAGCGCCAGCAGCAGCAGCAACGACAGCAGCAGCAGCAGCAACGACAGCAGCAGCAGCAACGACAGC
>NW_013541884.1:3860-4168 GCF_000499545.2 Eimeria tenella
AGCGTCGTCGAACCGTGGAGCTGCTGCTGTCTGCTGCGGAGTCTCGCTGCGCGTCTGCGTCTGCTGCTGCTGCTGCGGAGTGTTTAATTGCTGCTTTGAGTGGGGAAGTTGCTGCAGCATTTCCGCAACTTGCTGCTGCTGATGTTTTGCTGCCGCGCTTCTGCTCCACCAGCTTTGCTTTCGAGTTTTCCAAAATTGAAGAAAAAGATTTCATCAAACTCTTCATGCAGCTCTTCACCTTCACCCTTTACCACCCCGTCGGCACCTGCAGCATGGGCCAGCAGCAGCAGCAGCAGCAGCAGCATAAG
>NW_013541885.1:0-184 GCF_000499545.2 Eimeria tenella
GTTTGTGCAGATGCCAGAGAAAAAAATCGGGAAAAAAAGCGAAAAAATCGGCCCGAAACTCTAAACCCTAAACCCTAAAAAGCCCAAACCCTAAAGCCTAAACCCTAAACCCTAGAAAACAAACCTGAGTTATTTGGCGGCTCTCGTGGTTGCCTCTTATGATGGTTATGCGGTGGCGATAACG
>NW_013541885.1:274-691 GCF_000499545.2 Eimeria tenella
AGACTCACAGTGTGAACGCACGCCCTCTATGCCCAACCCCTAAACCCTAAACCCTAAACCCTAAACCCTAATGCCGCAGCAGGGCGGCGTCGTTCAGACGGGAGCTGCTACAGCCTGAACCGCAAACGCTCAACCCTAAACCCTAAACCCTAAGCCCTAAACCCTAAACCCTAAACCCTAAACCCTGATTTACCTTGAGCAAAAACACGAGGGTTACACATTCTAAAGAGTTAAATCCTCTGTCAACGTAATCGCCGAGAAAAAGAAAGTTGACCGACGGGCAGGCTGCGCAACAAACCCCAAACCCTAAACCCTAAACCCTAAACCCTAGCCGCTGCCGCCGACGCTAGACCCCAAACCCTAAACCCCAGCTAGCAGCACCCGCTGCGGCCGCGGCCACACCTCCCCAACCGCCAC
>NW_013541885.1:781-952 GCF_000499545.2 Eimeria tenella
TGCCTGCGCATTTAAACATTTGCATCAAATCGTGGAACTGCCCGTGGATGTCCCCCACAACAGTCACGGGGGTGCTGACGGGCTGCACGTTCCCCTCCTCCATCAAGATCTCCTGCACGCAAACCCTAAACCCTAAACCCTAAACCCTAAACCCTAAACCCTAAACCCTAA
>NW_013541885.1:1052-1401 GCF_000499545.2 Eimeria tenella
AGTGCAACAAAATGTAGACAATAGAAAACAAAATAAAAAAATAATAGATAATAAATAAATAATAAATAAATGAAAATAAACAAATAACGAAACAAACAAAATATAAAGACATAAAACCTCCAAAAAATAAAATTGGTCAAGGAAGAACAAGCAAATTAATTGCAAACAAAGACACCAGCGGTGGCTAGGGTTTAGGGTTTAGGGTTTAGGGTTTGGCACCTCCATCACGAGCTGGTGAGCCCTCGCTATACACTTGAGGCCATTTGCATGCAAAAACCTCTCCGATATGTCCCGCCCAAACGTAAACCCTGAGCAGCAGCAGCAGCAGCAGCAGCAGCAGCAGCAGAAG
>NW_013541885.1:1501-1681 GCF_000499545.2 Eimeria tenella
TGAGTTTCTCGCAAAGGGCCTTCACTCTCTTCTCCCCCAAGGGTTTGCACTGCAGCACCAAACTCAAGTCCCCGTCGACAGCCCGCAGCTCCAAAGGAGACAAATAATGTGGCGGCAGCTGCGGGGGCAGCGGCAGGTGCGGCAGCAGCAGCAAACCCTCGTCTGCTGCTGCTGCTGCTG
>NW_013541885.1:1820-2261 GCF_000499545.2 Eimeria tenella
GCAGCAGCAGGTGAGGACGACGAGTCGTCTGCTGCTGCTGCTGCTGCTGCCATTTTGGAGGGGGGATGAGACACACGAAAAATTGCTCCTGCTGCTGCTGCTGCTGCTGCTGCTGCTAAGCTGTGGCAAAGCGCGGCCGCGGCAGCAACAACCTGCTGCTGCTGCTGCTCTCGCTGCTGCTGCTGCTGCTCCAGCTCTTGCTGCTGCTGCTGCTGCTGCTAATGGGCGCTATCGGGGCCCCTCAAGGGGCCCTGAGACGTGGCATGTAAGGCCCCATGTCACGCTGCTGCAGCAGCTTTCTGCTGCTGCTGCTGCTCCCGCTGCTGCTGCTGCTGCTGCTGTCCTTGCTGCTGCTGTTACTGCTGCGCGAAGCTCTCCCACGGATCGTGCGTCGAAGCACCGCTCGCCTGGCTGCTGCTGCTGCTGCTGCTGCTGCTACTG
>NW_013541886.1:0-289 GCF_000499545.2 Eimeria tenella
GTACTTTTATTTTCTAAAAAGTTTAAAAAAACATTTCAGATGTGGGGCGTGGGGTGTGCGTACAGGTGGCGCACTTGCACTTGGCGTGTAAAAGAGACTTCGGAGAAAAGACGGAAATAAATAAATAAATGAATGAATAAATAAATAAATAATTTAATTAATTAATTAATTAATTAATTAAAATAAATAAAAAAATAAATGAAAAAGATAAATGCCAAGTAGAACTCAAGGCGACTGCACATTTTTTTTAAATCCGTATTAGCTGCTTCAACTTCGACACTTTTGCATG
>NW_013541886.1:313-689 GCF_000499545.2 Eimeria tenella
CAGCAGCGTTCTTGAGGACCGCGCAGACCTGCGCGTGGCCGTTGCTCTTGGCGAAGTGCCAGGCCGTGCGGCGCAGGCAGTCCTTGAGGCTGGGATCGGATCCCGCGCGCAGCAGCAGCAAAACTGCCTCCAGCCGGTTGTCTCTCGAAGCATAAAACAAAGCTGTTTGTTTGTTTATGTCTATTACATTGGGGTCTCCGCCGCACTGCAGCAGCACCGCCAGGCTGCCCGTCCGTCCCTCCCGTGCTGCGTAAAAGAGACAGGTCTGCCCCACGCTGTCCCGCAGGTTCGGGTCCAGCCCGCGGCCCAGCAGGTACCTGCAGCAGCAGCAGCAGCAGCAGCAGCAGCAGCAGCAGCGGCGGCGGTGGGGGTGGGG
>NW_013541886.1:725-1081 GCF_000499545.2 Eimeria tenella
GTGCGCGGCACGCGGCGGCAGCAGCGGCAAACAAAGGCAGCAGCTGCAGCAGCGGCGAAACAGAGGCAGCGGCAAACAGCTGCAGCAGCAGCAAAGCAGCAGCAAAACAGCAGCAGCAGCAGCAGCAGGACCTGCAGAGCTCCGCGTGGCCCTCCCTGGCCGCGTAGAAGAGGCAAGTTTGCTGCATGCGGTCGGTGGCCTGGGGCTCCGCAACTCCGAACTCTTCAACTAACATTTTTGTAACTTCAAGAGCTTCCAAGTCGCTGCTGCGCTGCGCTGCTTCGAAGAGTGCTGTTGCGCTGCCGGGGCCGTCGGCGAGGCAGCGGCGCGCCTGCTGCTGCTGCAGCTGCTGCAGC
>NW_013541886.1:1237-1527 GCF_000499545.2 Eimeria tenella
TGTACGGATTTGCTGCTGCCAGCCCCACACTCCCGCCCCCCCGCGGCGGCGGACTCCCTGCAGCAGACATCTTCCCCCGCTGCTGCTGCTGCTGCTGCTGCTGCTGCTGCTGCTGCTGCTGCTGGGGAGAAAGGCGCGCCAGCTGCGCGCCGCCGGGCGGTGCTGCTGCTGCTCGTCAGCAGCTCAAAAAGGCACCCGGCACGCCGAGCAAGCTGCGCGCACGCCGCAGCTGCTGCTGCTGCTGCTGCCGCTGCAACTGCTGCTGCTGCAGCGCCAGCTGCAGCAGCAGC
>NW_013541887.1:0-427 GCF_000499545.2 Eimeria tenella
AGCAGCAGCAGCAGCAGCGATGGCAGCAGCAGCAGCAGCGGCGGCGGCGGCAGCGGCAGCCTTGAACAGGAGGAGGCGGCTACGCCGAACTCTGGGGCAGCAGAGGGAGAAACAGCTGCAGCAGCAGCAACAGCAGCAGCAGCAGCAGCAGATGGGGATATTAATGGGGACAGCGCTAAAGGGGAGGCAGCAGCGAATAGCAGCAAAAGGAAAGGAGCAAAAAAGAAAACAACTACTGACTGCTTCACGGATAAACCCATTTTCAAGGTAGGGTTTAGGGTTTAGGGTTTAGGGTTTGGGTGGTTTGCCCTCGTGCACAGCTGCCCTAGCTGCTGCTGCTGCAGGGCCGTCTGCTGCCGCTGCTGCTGCTGCACCGCCTCCCCAGCGGCGCCGCCGCACCCTCCGCACAACCGGCACCTGCTGCCAC
>NW_013541887.1:605-1234 GCF_000499545.2 Eimeria tenella
CGGGGGGCCCCCGGGGGGCCCCTCGGGAGGCCTACTGGAAAGGGATTTGTACCCTGGGTCTTGCCTTTGTGTGTCTGTTGCTGCTCTGGGCCTTCGGGGGGCGCAGCAGCAGCAGCAGCTGCCGCCTTTCTTGCTGAAAGATGTTGTGGTTCACCGTGTCTTTTATGGGGCCCCAGCAGCAGCAGCAGCAGCAGCAGCAGCAGCAGGGGCTGCAGGTGCGAACAGCGCTGGCAGCGGTGTCGAAGATGACGCACCAGACGCAGATAGAGACCCCGCGCTCCCTGCTGCTGCTGCTGCTGCTGCTGCTGGAGGCAAAGCTCCTCAAGGCAAAGAAGCAGAAGCAGGGCAGGGCGCGTCTGCTGCTGCTGCTGTGCGCTGCTACGATGGCTGCTGGTCGAAGAAGGGCATTACACATGTGCAGGTTCGACTTGCTGCTGCTGCTGCTGCTGCTGCCTTTGCTGTTGTCTACTGCTGCTGCTGCGGTTTGCCGCTGCTGCTGCGCGGCTGCTGCTGCTGCTGCCGTCGTCGCTCCGGGCGGTCGCTGCAGCTGCTCTCCCGCTGCTGCTGCTGCTGCTGCTGCAGGTGTACATCGTGTCTTGCCGGAAGTCTCGGCTGGGGGCGGGTTGTGT
>NW_013541887.1:1334-1850 GCF_000499545.2 Eimeria tenella
CTGAGGCGGTCGGAGCAGCAGCGCCGGCAGCAGCAGCAGCAGCAGCGGGGCCGCAGCAGCTGCTCCGACGTGTCTCCTCGCCCCGCAGCACCGCAGCAGCTGCAGCTGCAGCAGCAGCAGCAGCAGCAGGACGGCGAGCTGGACATACTGTCGCTGATACCCTCGCGGTGCGTAGGCACGCGGAGCGCAGCAGCAGCAGCAGCAGCAGCAGCGGGCGGGCCAGCAGCAGCAGCAGCAGCAGCAGGGGAGAGCAGCGAGGACGTGTGGCGGGGGCCCCTGAGGGGCATTTGGAATTTGACAGCAGCAACTTTCTCGCTGCAGCACGTGCAGCAGCTGCTGGGATCGCTTTTGGCAGGCGATCCCCAGATTGGCTGCCTCACGGGCCCAGGCTTTCACTTGGCCTGGCTGGCGCTGCAGCACCTGCAGCAGCTCAGCAGCAGCAGCAGCAGCAGCAACAGCAGCGGCGGCGGCGGCGCAGCGGGGGGCGCGCTGCAGCAGCAGCAGCAAAGGGGAGCC
>NW_013541887.1:1904-2224 GCF_000499545.2 Eimeria tenella
CAGCAGCTTCAGCAGCAGCAGCAGCCGCAAGGCAGAAGCAGCAGCAGCAGCAGCAGCAGCAGCAAGCAGGAAGCATGTGCCCTGGCAGCAAAGTTACGGCTACGATGACACAGAATGGCCGCGCTTCGTCTGCGGGTCAATTGATAGGAGGTCTGCTGCTGTTGCTGCTGCTGCTGCTGTTGCTGCTGCTGCTGCTGCTTCAAGCTGATCTGTGGCTAGAGCTGCAGGTACGCAGAGGCGCCTCCGCGTTGGGTGTTTCTCTTGCTGCTGCTGCCACTAGCGGTGCTGCTGCTGATTCTGCTGCTGCTGCTGCTTCTGCT
>NW_013541887.1:2324-2470 GCF_000499545.2 Eimeria tenella
GCGAACTCAAAGCTCTGAATAAATGAAAATAAAAAGGAAAGAAAAAGAAAGGAAATGCAATAGAGGGCGAGCGAGCGGCTGGGGGGTGCCCGCTGCTGCTGCTGCTGGTGTTGCTGCTGGTGTTGCTGCGGCGGATGCTGCTGCTG
>NW_013541887.1:2592-2731 GCF_000499545.2 Eimeria tenella
TTGCAGGTGGTGTCTGCAGCAGCGCAATGTCTCTATAGCCATCGAGCCGGAGCGCCCGAGCCCGCAGCAAGCCGCAGCGCCACCTGCGAGCAGCAGCAGCAGCAGCAGCAGCAGCCCAAGTGGCAGCAGCAGCAGCAGC
>NW_013541888.1:0-2108 GCF_000499545.2 Eimeria tenella
CCCCCCCCCCCTCCTGCTGCTGCTGCGCAGCAGCAGCAGCAGCAGCGTGGGGGCTATTGTGTCTCTGTTTCTCTCGTTTTTTATTTTTTTTCCTTTAGTGCTTTAGAAGCAAAGAGGGCCTAATAAAGTGTCTCCTTTTTGTTTCCTTTTGTCTCTTTTTGTTTCTTTTAAACTCACATTTGACTAAATACCTTTTGCTGCCAGCCCACAACAAACTTCTCTTCCTTCCAACACCCCCCAGCTGTCTCTACACCTAAACACTCATCTAAGAGGCCTTGGGGGGCCCCCCAGTACCCTTGGGGGGCCCCCCAGTACGCCTGGGGGCCCCCCAAGTCTTCCTGGGGGCTCCCCAAGTACCCTTGTGGGGCCCCCGACCCTCCTGGGGGCCCCCATAGGTGACCCTGGGGGGCCCCCACGTCTTCGTGGGGGCCCCCTGCGTACCCTTGGGGGGCCCCCCAGTACCCCTGGGGTCCCCCAAAGTACCCCTGAGGGTCACCTGAGTACTCCTGTGCGCACTGTAGATTGCCAGGGTACACCCAAGGCTCTTGGGGGCCCCCCGGCTCTCTAGGGGCCCCTGGGGGAGCCCCCGGGGGACCCTCCGGGGCCCCCCAGGGGGGCCCCTCTGGGGGCCCCCCGGAGGGCTGCTGCTGCAGCTGGCGCAGCTCTATCTCGAAAACTAGCCCGTCAACAGTGTCCACTTGGTGGCAGAGACAGCCCAAAGGGCCTTTTTCCATTTTGTCGAAAGATGGATTGCTGGATTTGGCCTGGATTCAGGTGTACGTACACCGCAGGCAGCCAGTTTGTCAACTTCGGGGGCCCCTGGGGCTCTTTTGGTTCTTTTTTTTGAAAGTTTCAGCTACACATTGGGGTAAAACAGCAAAAAGAAGGTGCGGGGGCTTTGAGGGGCCTGTCTGAGGTGTACGTACACCGCAGCTTCGCCGTGTTCGCGGCAGCGCGAAGACTCGCGACGGAGTTTCCTGGGGCCCCTCGCCGCCTTTTTAAGTGGAAAGTAGGGCTTAAAAGTGAATTGTTTCTTTTAAATTAATCAAATAGTTTCTGAAATGCATTTTTAATTCGTTTGCTGCCGCGATCGCGAGACGGAGAAGCACGGATGTGCTGAGGTGTATCCGCAGCTCCGGCCGACCCCGCGAAGTGGAAAATAGCTTTATTTAAACGTGTGAATAACTGAAATCAAATTCTTTTATAAATCAAAAATGTTTTTTTTCCATTATTTAAACTTTTAAACTCTCTTGCGGCCGTTTCAAACCCATGCAGGAGGGTTTGGTGTGTTCGGGTGTACAGACACCTTAACATCCCAGCGCCTTTTGCTCGAACTACTTCATTTAAAATGATGAGCACGAAATAACTTTATTTTCGAAGTTACTTGCTTTCTTTTGTCCCTTTAGTTAATCAAACGACGCGAAACTTAATAAACCCTAAACCCTAAACCCTAGTTTTCAAGGGCCCCTAGTGAGGTAGGTTTTGCCGTTAAAGAAGGGCCGCAAAGGGGGCGGCAGCTTGACAGCAGGTTCTCCTTCATCTGTAGTGCACTGAAAACAAAAAATAATAAATAAATAAATGAATAAATAAATAAATAAATAAATAATAAAATAGTAAATAAATAGAACCTAAGTAGTAGTGGGAGAGCGGAGGGCTGCAGAGCGAGTGAGGCGGCGGCTGGAGAGGGGCGACTAGGCTTTAGGGTTTACCCCCAAGGGTTTAGGGTTTAGGTTTTATCCCCAAAGATTTAGGGTTTACTCGTTTGCCTCCAGGGATTTAGCGTTTACCCGCAAGGGTTTAGGGTTTAGGGCTTACCCCCAAGGGTTTCGGGTTTGTAAAACACAGTTTTTAGGGCTTAGGGTTTACCCCCAAGGGTTTAGGGTTTACCCCCAAGCGTTTGGAGTTTACCCGCAACGGTTTAGGGCTTACGGTTTACCGCCAAGGGTTTAGGGTTTAGGGTTTGTAGCGCACATGGTGGTTTTCCACAAGGGCAGCCAAAACCCTTCCCACAGCCAAGGCGGTCCCGTTGAGAGTGTGGCAGTACTGAGGCCGTTTCCTTCCCTGTTGCTGCTGCTGCTGCTGCCGCTGCTGCTGCTGCTTGTTCTGGG
>NW_013541888.1:2208-2369 GCF_000499545.2 Eimeria tenella
AACAGCGCCCGCTGCAAACACTCCGGGAACCTGCAGCAGCAAACCCTAAACCCTAAACCCTAAACCCTTAACCCTAATCCCTAAACCCTAGACACTAAACCCTCGAGTTTTGAGCCTGAGGAGGCCCGCAAAATTGGCAAGAGAAGCTTCAGATGTTTTAG